>NW_027492162.1:0-289996 GCF_021521415.1 Bidens hawaiensis
GATCGAATCAGAAGTAAATGATAAGATCTATCTCATTCGATTGTCTGTTATCGAACCAGATCTCATTCGATCGAATGAATAGCTCACCCGATCGAATGTGTTGCTCGTTCGATCGAACTAGTCCAGAAAATTTGAAAATTTTAAACGCATTCAGTCGTTTCGATATCTGTTCGTTCTAACACGTTTAAGTTTACAGATTCAATGGCTGAAGTTGCAGAAGTGGTTGCTCCATTCAAAACGTCTATCAAGCACAATATCGTGGCTTTCCTGGACGAAAAGTCTAGCCACGGGAAGGATTTTGCAACAGTTATCAAATTTCTGAAGAGGTCAAGGATTTCTGGACCTATCTCGAGGATCGTTGAGCCTATAATGTCAATTCAACAAGAGTTCTGGAGGAATGCCACGCACGACAAAACAGTCGTGCCGTCGGTTATTCGCTCCACGGTCAGAGGGCATGCCATCGTAATATCTGCCCAGGTAATCCGAGAAGTCTGCGGCTTTGTAGACTTAGAATCAGACCCTACATCATTACATCCTGCGGCAACTAGAGGATGTTTCGCAAGAATGAAGTATGACGGCGATCTCAATGCCGGTCTGCTTCACAAAGCCAACCTGTGCCCCGAATTCAAGTATCTGGCACACGTGGTGATGCATTGCTTGGGGCCTCAACGAACTAGCTTTGACAAGCTGAGGGAAAGCATGCAGTTCACCGTAGCTGCTCTAGTGATGAACCGCCCCTACAACTTCTCTCAAATGACGTTTGGTCATATGGTGGAAAACATCACGTTGAAACAAGGGAAGAGCGAGAAGTTTCTTCAGTACCCGAGGTTCGTTCAGATGATAGTTGATACTCAAGCACCGGGTCTACTGAAAGAAAATGAAGGTGATGTGGTGAAACTGGACCACATGAAGAATGAGACTCTCAACCGTCTCAAATCCTACAAAGAACGTCCCACCAGGCCACCACTCAAACGATGCTTCGGGCATATAGTCAATCCGTCCTACAGGGCCCCTCCGAAGAGGAAGTGGAGAAATGCTGCCAGTGATTCAGACGTCGAGAATTTACCGTATCAGGAATCCAGCGACGATTCTGACACTGAGGAGGTGGCGGCCCCGGAAGACACAAGGACAGAAGAGGAAAAACAGGCTGATTGGTATTTAAATGTTGAGGATCTGGAGGCTGGTGAAGAAGTTAGAGCCGAGAAACAACCGGCTGAGATAGATGCGACTGAAGAAAGGCCTGCAAAGAGGCAGAAGAAGAAGGTTACAAGAAAGTATCGGAGTTTATTTTCCGATCAACCACGTCCTTCAATGGTACCATCAGTTGGGACTTCTGCTGCCCCTCCTGCTCAACCAGCACAGCCACCAACACCGCAGTCAGCACCACAACCTACTCCTCAACCTCAACCGGAAATGTCTATACCTCAAAAGGTTGCATCTGAAATTGCTGATCTTCACAAGGCTATGATGAAGATGTTATTGTTCAAGACAGAGCAAGAAGAACAGAATCGACTCAGAGATGAGCAGATTGCTAAACTTCAAGCTGAGAACGAAATGCTCAGGCTTGAAAACAGTCAGCTAAATGCTACTGTCGCTGAACAAGGATCTTCGATCAACAAGCTGAAAGAGTCAAATCTAAGCCTTGAAGCAAAAGTGACCGAGCTGAAAGGAGATGTTCTTCGTCTGGAAGGTCCAACCAATGTCGATGTGGACACAGACGAACTGGACTCTTCTGATGATGGAGGTGAAGGTATTTAAGAGGAATTTGAGTGAATGTAGTGACGACTTAAATGTTAAATCTTTTTAATTAATGATTTGTGTGTAAACTTAGTTTCATATGTAATGGTATTGTATTTCATGTTTATGATATTACATATGTTTATTTAAAATTTGTGTTACATTGTGGTTTTTAATCAACCAGGTGATGCTGATCCGTTTAATGTCCAACCGCTGCAATCAAAAACAGCAGCGGAATATTTCACGTTTTTACTGGACAATCCATATGAGCAGCAAAACTTCGCAAGTGGAGACTTGGAAGAAGGTGAAATTTCACACAATTTCACAGAAGAAGAACTGGAACAAATGTTTGAGCTATACAATGAAGAAACAGGCAAGTATCTGGCTTTGCCTTCAACAGAACAAACATCTTCTTCGGCTGCTACACCTGACTCAACATCATCTACGGCCGCTGATCCCTCTCAATTTGATGAAGTTGAAATGGAAGACTTGACACAGGAAGAATATCCAGAATACTACACGTCTCAAACTGACAATCTTCCTAACTCTGCAAGTTTCTTCCAAAATGTAACAGAGGAGGAAATACAGAAGAAGGCTGACAAAAGGTCAAACACAATGAAACAGCCTTCTGAAGCAGATCAAGCCGAATTCGTTGAGAAAACAGAAGAATGCAAGAAAGCTTTCAACGCTATTCTTGAGAAGATAAGGTCCAGACGACAAGCAAAGCCGACCATTCCTCACACAACGTCTTATAAGATGAAGGGTCGTAGAACTTCAGGAGAGATTATTGCTTGGGCGTGTCTGAAGGATCTTAATTGCATTGCTATCAAGAGAGAAAAAGGGGTTGAGTACTTTCAACGTATCACTGACTTGAAGACTCTTCCTACTTATGATCTAAACCGTCTGAACTATCTTGATATGCTTTACGCCAGTTCATCTCCATTTGCCACGTACTATCAGAGTGTATTGCGAAAGGAATACAACTCAAAATGGAAGATGATCACTCCACAGAGGCCAAAGAGATATACAAGTAAAAAGGAGATCGATCCGATCACCAACAGGCCAATGATTATCTTGAAGTACATGCCACCACTCACGATGAAGAAGATTCCTCTAAGAAAGATGAAGCAGGACTTCTACAAAGCATTCAGGCATTGGTACTATGATGGAAGACTGCATGAAGCAGTTATCGTGCTCAACGACAATGGAAATTGGAGCACAATTCGCATATTTGATCCTATGTGGCTCACAAACTTGTCACGGGAGGATGTCTATACACTATACAAGACAGAGATTCTTTATGCCCCCGAAGACAGAGAGCAAGCATTAACGTATAGAAATGTCATTAGGATTTGCTTTGCCTATGACATACATGCAGGATCAAACTGGAAAGAGCAACAGAAGAAGTATGCACAAGAAACTGAAGCTTAATTGTCATGTTTATTTTGTTTCTTGTTGTAATTCAAGGTTTAATCTTCTGATTGTAATTGTTCTTGAGTTGAATGTAATTTGTTTTGGAACATTGTGATAGATTGTGCTTAAATGTTTATCTAAAAATTCAATTGACAGCTTCTCAGGATTTGCGGAACCTATGGTAAGTCTGACTGACTGAACCATTTGATCTTGAGAGAACTTCATGAAGAAAGGAGTTCGTGGATGCAACGTGCGCACCACTAGCTTTGAGAAAAGAGAGAGTGAGATAACTCCAAGGGGGAGTTACGATCGAGCAAGAGAACTCGATTGATTATAAGTAAATAGAACTGGCTCCAAGGGGGAGTTTGTTAGGACATGAAATGTCATGTGTATGTCCCCAGTTCTATCAGGATGGTTCGATATGAAAATAACGATCGTGAAACCAAGTTAACGGACTGAAAATGTCAAAAGAAACTGATTCGATCGAATCAGTGACTGATTCGATCGAACCAGGACTCATTCGATCGAATGAGATACTCATTCGATCGAATCAGTATACGATATATAAACGAAACTTAGGAAATTTCACAAGAGAGAGCACACATTACACACAGTCACGAACCTGCTACTGCCGAAAATCCTCTCTGCCAATCTTCGTCGTGTCGGTCTTTTCCTCCGTCCCTAGGTGTCAAACCGTCTTAGGAATCGTAACCGTGCGTTGTTGATCACCACCGAATCGCCGTGTTAGAGGATTCCGCACTCTAACACGTTGCCCCGTGAATCGTTGGGAAACCGTGTCCCGCACCGGTCCGACACTTCTAGCGCATAAGTCATACGTATATGTTCTACACACAACACGGTGTATATGTATACATATACGTTGCATGTATATACGGTGCCTACTGCATACTTATACGTTACATACTTACACACTAGATATACTTGCACGCTACATGTACATATACGATGCCTATACTTACACGTTAAATATACATATGTGTTGCACATACTTATACGTCCTGTCCCTACTTATACGGTCCATACTTATACGGCGTGTAAACTTATAACCCATTGTTCAGTTCAGCTTTCTTATTTCACGTTTTTAAGGTTTTTCTTCGATTCCGGCGCCGTCAGCCGCCGTTAACCACCATGGTTGGTCGGGGTTTGATCTTCTATGGTCTGAGTAGCTTCGGGGTGTCCAGATCTGAGCTAAGGCGGTACTTAAGCTCGTTTTTGGTTTATTAAACACCAGAAATAAGCTAGATCTAGATCCAAACGGCTCATATGGCATCACGGGGTTGCGGTGTCGGGTTCTAATAGGTTGGGTCAGCTAAGATAAATTATTTCTTATTGGTCTCGGATCGTTGAATGTAGTAGACTAGAGAGTGTTTGGCTTAAGTGTGTGTTTTTTAAGGTGTAGGATATGGTGTAGAGATGGATGAAAATGGAAAGGATTAGGGTTTAAGGGGTATTTATACTCCCTTAAACCCATGGAACTTAGGCTCATCTTTCCTTTTTAGTCCATAATTCATTTCATTTAACTAGCCTATCATCTTCTATCTTTATTATTATTTTATTAATCTACTAACTCATTTAATTCTTCCAACATAAATAATATATTTAATATTATTCTTAGAAATTTTGGGATGTTACATTGTGATTACGCAAAGAACAAGTTTCCGTAGAAAGTTTAGAAATTGTAGTTTTAACCCCCCCCCCCCCCTCGACTTTGATTATAGTGTAAAATAAGGTAAACGATCAAGTTTATAAATTAAAAGAAGATCCAAAAAATTAAATGGATCGAGTTTTCGGATTTGAAATATTCACAAATGTTACACCGATCACCCTATTATAGGCCAAATTTCGGGTCTGGTCGCATATTGCAATGGAGTATAAAACACTTCATCGCGTAGAGCGATGGGTTAATATACCGCCTTTGATTATTTTAATCCATCGCGTATAACTATGGATGGAAGAGTTTGGCTGCCGCGTATTGCGACACTGCCCAATAGGGTTGCGTCGTCAACCCTAGACCTGCCACGTGGTCTGTTGCGTGTTGACACGTGTCACATGAACGTGGTGACCACGTCGCATATCGCGATGGTCTTGAACTAGGTCCATCGCATAGCGCGACACCGCCCATACGTTGGGTTGTGTGTGACTCCCATCGCGAGCTTCTTTCTGGTCCATTGCGTAGAGCGATTGGTCTGGAAATAAGATGTTTCATTTCCAGTCCTTGATCTTTTGTAACTTGTCAAAATTGGCCCGAAAGTTTTTGGGATGTAGTTACAAAACGTACCTTTAACGAACCCGAACAAGATCCAAACTTGGAGTTGTTTGACCTTGATTCCTTCATGTTTCATTGATGATTTTCGTAGATCTATATGAATATGATTTTCATTCTTGAATCTGAGGTTAAACCGAAATTATGAATTTAGGAGAGATGAGCTTAAGTGTGTGTATCATGGTGTAATTTTTGGTGAAATGGCTATTTAGGGTTTAAGGATGAGTATTTATACTTACAACCCACCTTAGGCCCATTAGCAAGCCCTAGCCCACTATCAATCCCAAAATATAAAAAACTCATTAAAAATATTTTTTAAAATAAATTAATAATTCCCTTAAATAATTCCCTTAGTTAATATTCACGACTTGTAGTTTTGGGGATGTAACAAGTGTAGATACCTACAAAGATTATGAGAAATAGCGACGCCGCTAAAGACCTCAAGTGTCGCCAGTATTACTAATAGCGGTGACAAATCGCAACTAATGTGTTGTAATACTAAATAGCGGTGACAAATATCTATAAAAAAACTCATTAATAATCCCCTTAGTTATATTAATGACGTGTAGTTTTAGGGATGTAACAAGTACAGATACCTACAAATATTATGAGAAATAGCGACGCCGCTAAATACCTCAAGTGTCACCGGTGATACTAATAGCGGTGACAAATCACAACTAATGTGTTGTTGCTCTTGCCACCTAATCGCCGCTAATGTGTAATGTGTCATAATCCATTGCCTCCTCCACTATGGCAACCGCTGCCACCACCATCGCCCACCTCCAAACTTCAAGAGAGTGAGAGAGTCGGAGAGAGAAATTCGGGTCGGAGAAGTTAGACCAACTAATCTTCTTCTTCGACATCTAAAACCCTGTCACAACCCGTAAATCACCAATAACACTTCAATAAATGGCTCTAGATCGAGTTCGCGAGCTATTGACGAAATACAGGAAGTTCTCTCTCGAAGTTCACCTCTCCGTGTCTGCACGCAAGCATCACTAGGCCTCTACATAGTTATCATTACCAAGAACAACCTCGATGTTTAATCGGCGTTAGAAAAGGTCCAGTTCAAACATTTCGAATTGATTCTCGATAAAGTCGATACGTGCGGCCCTAAGGAAGAATTAGAAGTTGAAATCTCAAATTCGTCACAATCAGATCCGGAATCAAAGCAAAGGAATCAGACGACGAAGTTGGCGGCGTAAAGCGGCAATGCGTTGGCTCTAGTGACTGTGTAATAAGTCCATGTTTCTAGTTAGGGTTTCGATAACCATTGCGGTGACTCCTATTGCGAGGTGAGCATACAACTTATTAAATACAAGTGTAGATCTCTCTTACTCCGAAAGTTTGGAACTGGGTCAAGGTGGGTGGAGATGGTATGGGCGTTGGTGGTGGGGTGTGTGTTTGGATATATAATGTTTTTGACACGTAAGCAGTCCATGTCATCGTTTTTGACACGTAAACTAATGGAGTTAGACTCCGTTAGTAAAAAGTTCGGTGAAGAAAAATAGGTTTAAAGTTGAGAATGTCATGATACATTTATGAAGTTTAGTTTAACGCTGATCATTAGATCAAAATTGAAATCGTCAAAATCCAATATTCCTTATTATATTTTCAATAGCAGAGAATGTGAGTGAGGATAAAATAAAAAATTAAAAAGATCCCACATCGGACCGTCACGCGTTTATAGTAACCATTTAGTGTACGGCTTCAAAGACGAGGTGCTCATTTTGTCTTTAATTTAAACACTTAGTTTATGTTTTTATTTAATTTTGTCGGCAAGTGACAATATTATAAAACTACTAGAATACACGTCGTCACGAATCAGAATGCGACAAAGGAGTGAAATTGTCAAAGTATAAGGGGCCATTTTGACTTTTTTGTAATAACTAATAAGTAACCCTTTGACATTTTCAAAAGTCAATCTCCCCCTCTAACTGTACAAAAGGACATAAATACAGGCCCTAAAAGATAACTAAATGTAATTATATTCACTGTGATGTTGATTTTGTATTATTGCATTTTGGTGTTTGAAGTTTTGCTTTTTGAGTTTTGACACAAGTTTTACAGCAACTATGTGCTCTTGTGCGGTTTCGCGTTTATTTGTTTATGAATACAACCAAATCTATTTTGGAGTATACAAGATGTTAGTAATTCAAGTATTTAGGGGTAGTTGTATTTATTTACAAGATGTTACTAATACAAGTATTTGTAGTTGTAATTGTGTGGAGCAATATTTTCTTCTTGGTGTTCGTTTACTCATCAAATGTTCTATAAACGGACTAAATTTATTGATATATTTCTAAAATGGCAGGGGTTACTATAAACAATCTACTTCACGATGCTAAATCAAATATTAGTCTTGTGTATTTTTTCATATAAAAATTATGGCTGTCAAATTTTGTAACAAATCAACTAAATATGCCATTTCATATCGTAAAAATAATAGGAATGGCGGTATTATATTCACAACAAAACGAAATAGCAAAAAGTGAGAACGAAAACAAATGAAAAAACTTACAACTATAAAACATTAAAATCACACCAATTATTTCAATCAACTCCAAGTTTTTTTCAATCTCAATACCACCCAAAGAAAGCTTTGAATCTTTGTTCTTCATGATTTGAGTCGCGCTTGCATTGTTCTTGTTAAAGATCTTGTCATTCCTTTCTTTTCATATACACCAAATCGTAACCCGAAAGATAGCTTATGTTAACTTGATTGTTTGTGATCTCGGCCAAACCATAAATGGTAGTTCCATGCATCGTTAAAAGAGAAGGCAAAGATGGAAGGAATCTTACATCATCGAGTTATATGATGCCATACCTCATCCGCCCTTAAGCACTCGGCTATCTTTAATTTAATTATGAAAGAAAGTAATATAAAAAGAAACTACTTAAACTTTAGAAAACAATATAACTATTTAAAAGCAAGATTTCTCCAACCCAAGCTTTACAACTAATTACTTATCAATATATGCATATATTTTTTTCCAAATATAAGAGCCTTTCAAGTTTAATAGGTTTTAAAGCCTTGATTTTTGATAGGTTATAGAGTCGCCACTACAAAATGGTTCAAATAGAATATTATAGACAGATAATAGGAGCGTGTAAGTTTGATTATAAGGGATGTCTATATAAACCGGCTTCATGTTAGAAGTTTTTAGCACATTATGTTAACTAAAACATATAGATATTAAAGATTGCAAAGATTATCTATAATCATCCTCACAACTTCTTTGTTGTTGGTTTTTGGATATTGCTTTTATCAACATCTCAAGAGCAATATCAAGTATCATCAGTCGCATACTCACATCCAATGTAACAATGATGAAAAAAACATAATTTTTAACATTACTTTTTGATTGGATGTGAGAAAATTACATCGCAATAGATATTTAGATATAAAGACCTTTATGGGCCGAATTAATCAGCATCTACATAATTAACTATTACACATTTCTGTTTACATTCTTATCAACACGAAAACGTAATTCCCACCCTTAGAGTATAAGCACGGGTATTACGTTTTGTAAATTTAAAGTGTCAATATGAAAGAAACAAAAGGTATAGTATTGATTTGTAGCAATAGCTAAAACCTTTGGACTAAAATATTATTTGTGTAAAAGGATAAAGCAAAAGAAATCCCAAACCCTAATTCTTGTGAAGGCCAGCTGCCACTCTCTCACAAACACACGCTTTTATATTTTCATTTTATTCTGTTTTCTATATTTATTAAAATCAGAAAAATAAATGTAACAACTTTCTATATCATATCATCTCACACATCCTCTTTTCTCTTCATACAAAAAGTCAGCGCCTTCATTTGTCTTCATCTTCTATTCTTCTTCCTCTTCTTCTCACATGGATGCTGATTGGGACCTTCATGCGGTGGTCAGAGGCTGTTGCTCCGCCGTATCCACCACCACCACCACCACCACCACAGATGAGTATACTCCACAAAAGTCAACGCTTTATGCACAAAGTTTTAATGGTTTTGTCCCAGATCCATTCATGAATAATAATCTTTACAACTACAATATTAATATTAATAATAACCTTGACTTTCAAAATCAAGAAACACCACAACCACCACCACCACCACAAAGTTTTCAAATATCACCTTTTTCTTATCTTGGAGGACATCAAGATCCACCATACAACCACCACCAGAAACAAGATAATAAGTTTGAGGTAAAGCAGCAATCTTTGGGCATATCTAGATGTACAACTGCTCATGCACAGGGTACAACAAGGATCAAGAAAAGGTAAAAGAAAAAAATACAAGATTGCTTTTTTTAGCCATTTTTCTTTTGTTTCTTTACAAACCATTTGTGGGTCTTTGTTCATTTCTATAATTATGAAAAACCCTTGAGGCAAATTGTTTTTCAAGCAACACTTATATACTTTTTTGTGATATTTATAATTTTATATACTTTTTTCTTTGCTTTTTGGATAGTATGTTCATGAACAATATAGCAACTACCCACATGCAGTAAAATTAAGGAACTTTATTTTAGTATCTTGAATTTTTTATTCATTTATTTTCCCATAATCTTTTTAGAAATTGTAGAAATAAATGCTTTGATTATAATGTTGTTATGTTTATTGATTGTAATTTTTATAAAAATAATTTATAGGAAGAATCAGATTAAAAAGGTTTGCCAAGTGCCAGCTGATGGATCATCTCCTGATTTGTGGTCATGGAGAAAATATGGTCAAAAGCCCATCAAAGGATCCCCATACCCAAGGTTTATATTCTTATTCTCTCCATATTTTTTAAAGTATTTTGCAACTTTTATATATCTTTATAATGTATTTGCAATTTTAATTTATATATTCTTTTAGTTGATCCATGAAAAATGTATAAATATCTAGAGTAATAATTATTATGTTTCATCATAACAAACTTTGTTATACCAAATAAATAATAATAATTACTCTAATTCAAAAATAATGTAATAATAAATAATTTAACCCAAGTTTAAAGTTGTTTATATTTGATCCTAACATATATTCGGTTAACAACAGGGGATATTATAGGTGTAGCACGTTAAAGGGTTGTTCGGCCCGAAAACAAGTGGAACGTAACAGATCCGACCCGGGTATGTTAATAATCACCTACACGGGCGAACACACCCACCCGGTGCCGACTCAAGTTAACTCATTAGCCGGAAGCACCCGCAACAAAGCCGCCGCCACTTCCGGTGACGATAACAACGGAAACAAACCCACCCCGTCACCGCCAATTTCTCCGGCAGCCAGCGTACCTCCGGGGACCGAAAAAATCGACGATGATAACAACTTCGATACTTTCGATAATTTGGATGAGCTTGTTGATTCGGATGTCGGCGACATGTTTCCGTGGTTGTCGAAAAATTTGGCGGCGACAACCACCGCCGCCGGTGGGAGTTGACTTTTAGCATTTTGACATTTTTATTTGACTTTTTTTTATTTGTTTTCTTTTTATTTGTTTTTTTTTTTTTTTGCTGACAAGGTGAAACATGACATGAATTTGACATTGGAAAAGAAGCTGTATTTATTTTTGTAAGTGATGCAGGCTTTTGTCATAGATGATGATGTTAAAAGTATTTTCTTGTTGTACAAAGTGCATCAGCTGTTGTACAATGTGCAGAGTTTGTTGTAAAGTGTTTTCACCTCTTTTGGTAAAGAGTGTATGTTTTCTTTTTCCGGATCAAAGCAAACTTTCAAACCATGTTTAACATTTATGTAATGTGACAGGAGAGAATAAATATCATAATTAATTTTAATTGTGCATGTGTTTTTTGAATGGCAAATATTTGCCTTCTCGAAAAAATTTGACACATGGCATGGCATACTGCCCCAACTCCATAGCCCAAAACCGCAAGCCCAGTCCAATAAATGACCCAACCACCATAACTCAAGCTCTAACACCCATCTTGGAGAAAAGAAAAGCCATGATTGAAGAACTCGAAGCCTTTAGAACCAGTGTTGTAAAAATCCTGATTAGACACCAATTAATCACTAGTCACTACCCTATCAAGTTGACGCCGATTAATCTCCAGTTTTTAAAATCGGTCAAAATTGAAAATTTTACATATAAATTTGGAATATATATGTATATTTGAAAATATAAATTCCAACCCAATTAATCCAGACTAATTCCTATTAATCCCGATTAATCGCTAGTCCATACCCTTCCACCGACTAGCGTCTAGTGATTTCTACAACACTGCTTAGAACAAACTACACGGTCTCTCGTTCCACTAGACTCCGACTCAAATCTTATCGGGTGCAAATAGGTAAACATCAAATAAAACTCGTTGGCCAAATTGATCAACTTAAGGCGCGCCTTGTTGCCAAGGGTTTTCACCAATGATTGGGAATACCAATCATGCCGAAACGCCAGTCCTATTGTTACACTCGCCACTCTAAGTCTCCTATTATCTTTGGTTGTTTCACATAGCCGGAGCTTCCGTCAAAAACTTGACATCAATAATGTTTTTCTCTAAGAAACCCTTTTCGAGGATGTCTATATGGGCCAACCCACTCATCAGTCCAGCATTTGCTTCACATATTTTGCAAATTAAACAAAGCTATTTACGGCCTTCCACAAGCTTCACAAGCATGGTATGACGAGCTCAAAGCCTAGCTTCACTCGCAACACTTCCATCCCACTATCTCTGATTCCTCTCTTTTTATTTGCACCTCGAGTTCCTCTCCCATCTATATTCTTGTCTATGACGATGATAATTTAATCACCGGCCCATCTCTTCCTATCATGAGACAAGTCCGTTCGGGATTGGTACTACCAAGCTCACCTCTAAAGGATAGTAGGATACTACATATAATTCAAATCATTTTTAAATTATGTCTCCAAGTCTCAACATCTCATACATGGAATGATTTAATATTATTTATGGAATGATTGTTGAAATCTTCTATTCAATTGTACATCTGTGTTATATCTCTACCGATATATTATTACAATGGGTCAGGCTAAATATATCTACGTGGTTGCTTGTCATACCCTTCATTGGAAAAACCAACTTTTATATTAACCCTTGAAATCATATAATTACCAAATTAGCAAAAAAATAAGGATTTCATATTTTTTTTTTTACAAGTTGCGTTTTTTTATGATTTCGAGTTTAGTGTTTCGGGTTTAGGGTTTGGTTTTAGGGTTCGGGTTTAGGGTTTGGTTTTAGAGTTTCGGGTCCAGGGGTTTTTTTTTGGTAAAAGGGGATTGCCTTTGGTAAAATTTACTGAAAAAATAAAAAGTACAAACAAGTGCATCTCCCCCCCTCCTGGACATTTACCATGGAAGGGGTAGACCATAAAAGAAAACATAATACTCAGGCCGAAGGCATACAATTTGGAACATAAAACTATACCAACCATAAGACTAGACCTAATCTAAATGAAGAAGCATAAGAATCTCCTCCAAGCAAATCGGCCGAGCCCATCATGAGACAAACCAGAAAACCAAGCCCAAGTGTGTTGCAAATTGGCTAGAGATCAACCTTGCCCAGAGTCATGCCCCACAAGCCCAAATTATTAAACCTTCAGCCCATAACCCGTGGAGCAAAACATGGTAGACATAAGCCCAACAAAATCCTGTGCAACCTCTCTAGCCCAAAACCAATTCCAATCCCATATCTGAATTCAAACCAAACATTACACCAACATCCAGGCCCAACAGCACCACTCCACAAACTATCCAGGCAAAGAAAATGAAAGCGACCTGGACGAACATAAGGCCCACCCCCTCAAGGAAAATGGGTGTAAATGAGCCTCACCCAAGTACTCGCTACCAATCGATTCCCAAACATGGATCCAACCCCGGTCCCATATCTCAGGCACATACACGGGATAAAATAATGATACCAAGCAGTTAACTAACACGTTCCTCAACAGTACTAGATGTTAAATTGGTCCCACTCCCAAATATATTTCACCCCATTCTAGAGAAAATTGAAATACGTTACTTACTTGGCCATTATATGTAGCTTCCATTGAGTATGAGAGACCCAAGAAACACACCATTTAAAGCAACACTCTAGCCGAGTAACAAAGCTAGATCATACCCCAAAACCACGCCCAAGAAAACAAATGTGCATTAAAACCGAATTCGGCCAAGCCCAACCCCTTACCGTGCACGTTCCAAAGCCCATTTCAAAGCAGAACCATCACTTGAGACCCAGCCCAAGTCTTGACCCCCGCTAGAGAGAGCCCCCAGTTCTCCAAGTCCAGCTAACATAAACTAAGTCCAGGGAAGGTTTGGAGAATTAGAGCTGGATCCAAACTAAATCATCAGACCTCCAGGCCCAGTTAACTTGGATCATAATGGACTAGCCCAGGCCAAGGTTGGACAAAATCCATACCTGAACCCAAGTTCCAAACCCGCTCCATAAACAAGATCCTCGTGAATCCAAGAGGCCCTCCAAGATCAAACCTCCATATCTTGAACAGGTTCCAAGTCAAACAAGTCATCCAGCCCAGATCATCATTCTCGGATCAAAGTCCAAGACCCAGGACCATCCATCAAATCCTCTGATCATACCACCCCAAGAGCAAAACCCTCACGGCAAATACTTCCAGCCCCAAGAATAGCTCAAAACATTAAGAACATCATAAAATTAATCCAGGAAAACCTTAAGCAACCATCAATGGTCAAATGCCGAGTCATGATGGGATTTGATCACAAAACCTTGTGATCTTCAGCGTAGTTTAACCGGACTAAAAAACGCTCAAGATCGTATTAAAACCAAGATAACAAGTACAATTACACCCCAAAACAGACAAACTTCCCCAGGTTCCATTCCTAATCCCTCAAACACTTCAAACCACGAGCTAGAACAACCTGTTGATACTCCAACACCCGGATTTAACCCACACATGCGTGATGTCTCCAGTTCCAACCACCAAAAAATAGAGGACAAGAAATATAACCAGGAAACAAATGAATCGGAAGCAAAATCATACCATTAATCATATAGTCACGACTTCCATAGGATGAGCATCTTCAGATCATGAAGCCGGAAGAAATAAACACAGCATCTTAAGCATATGGAAACAAGGAACATGATCTGCTCCACGTCCAAACCCACACCCTAATCTTCAAAGGGGATCCTCACAGGCCGGTTGCTGAAACAAGTTCCAAACCCCATCCTAGATCCAACCAGAAAGAGTGGAAGCCGGCTGTTGGATGGGATTACCATGAATCACAACAAGATGTTTCAAACTATCAAGGGATCCCAAACCAGCATCAACTCCATAAGTTTCTTGGATGTATAGCACCAGTATTTGGGTTACAGTTAAGGATAAACCCTAGCCGTATTTTACTTGTACCGGATTGGGCTAAAAAATGGTACAACCGGTTGAACCGGGTTATACCGGGAGGTTCAACCGGTTGGATAGTTTACCTTATAATTTTCTATAAATGTAACTTCAATCCAAAAATAACCCAAGACTATATGATTCCTATAACAAAAATAATCCAAAAGTTAACCCATATAAAAAAAAATAGTGCAAAAGCACTCAGTTTGAAAATAATAGTGCTAAAGTTTACATGTTTGAATGTTAATTATTGGGTTAGAAGTAATTTTGAAAAAATATGGACCGAAAATATCAAAAATTTCTCGGGCTTAAAACCGGTTTGCCGGTAAAAACTGGTATTTTAGGCAAAAACCACTAGTACGATGTTCTAGCAAACCGGTCAAAAATACCGAACTCAAAATACCGGCCTACTGTGCGAAATCCGGTTTAACCGGTTCAACCGGCCGGTTTGAACCGGTTTTTAAAACACTGGAACAAACCACCACTGTGAATGAACAATAAATCATCTCCAAACTGGATTGATTGCCAAGAAACATGGAACCCTAACCCCTCTAGCTCCATAAATACCGAAGTATTAATGGGTAACAATCCAAAAGTGGATCGATTGACATCAATTCCCGAAGGGAATGCTCGATCATTACTTAGGAACCCCAAAGAATGATCAGGCTCCATCACACGGATGTGAAGGAGGGCGGCCGGAGAGGAATATTGATGGAGGAAGGAATCGTCTATCTAGAGAGAAAACACCTTGGTTTTCACACACAAAAAGTCGCAAATGAAAGAGTTTAGGGTTTAGGGTTCGGGTTTAGAGTTTTAGATTTTTGAGTTTCAGGTTTATTTTGTAAAAGATAAAGAGGTAAAATAAGGATATTATAAATATATATACTATTAAAATTAAAAAAAAAGATATTATACATATTTACAATATTAATACTAAAAAAAGTTATATTAATTAGTTTTTAATTTGATATATGTAATGGAGATTATTAAATGAAAAAAATGTTGTAGGGACTAATATGCATATAAATATTGTTAAGATGCAATAGTAATTTATCTAATAAGTTAAGGGGGGTGTCTATTTAGTAAAAATGATGTAAGGGGGTACGTTTAACAGCATCCAATTACAATTCAATCCCTTGTAAGCTATCAAACCAAGTTTGAATCTAGCTTCTACTTGTCTTCTATTTTAACTTTTTTTAAGGTTACCTGCCATTGTATCACCATATGTTTTATTTTACCCGGTCGATGATCCCACCATTTAGTAGATTATCAATGCATTTCCATAAGTTTTTCAATAACACGTAGTCATATACTAATTACCAAAAAAAACATCGAGCATATATAGTCTATATTCGATTTTAACAAGATTTTGTATCTCAAAATCTATTTTGTTAGCAAATAGTACATTCCATAGAAAAGGCTAACTCACACGTCTTTTGAATCATATGATAAGTTAAATAATAGATAAAAATCGTAAAAAGTAACCCAAATCTCGAAAATTAAGGCTTCAAATCCAATAACTATATGAATAAATGTGTCCTCAAGCTCACATGGCGATGAAAACCCATCACACAATGCAACCCGGTACCCCGTTTTACAGACCATATTTCGCCATCTCACCTTCCAATATATATTATTATATTATATGTCAAACATATATTCATATATAACATTTATATATGCATCTATATGTGTCATTCTAATGATGCATATACTGGAATCTTGATATTCCTCTAGAGTATTAGTAACATTTAACAAACAATATGATCATGCTCATTGTTTTCTTATTGCTGGTGGTGCCACCAGCTGCGAGTGGCAGCGGTACCCGCAGTTGCCCGCCTGAGAAATGCGGAACCTTTGACTCTATACCGTACCCGTTTCGCCTTGACAATGGTTCGGGTTGTGGGGAGTTGCTTTCGGATGCTTTTCGTGTCTCTTGTGTTAATGCAACTTCATTGTTTGTTAATATTGGATCATATAAGTATCAAGTTCTTCATTTTTTCCCGGATGGTGGCGGTTTGTTAGTGGCTTTTGGTAATGAGACGGCTCGTTATTCGTCGTTGTGTCAAAGGTATTATGATCTTAGGTTGTTTAGGTTTCAGGCGAATGATTATTTTGGTATATCGAAGGATAATGTGGTTGGTTTGTACGGGTGTGGGGATTCGTCGTTGTGTCGGAGTGACTGTGGTGGATGTCGGGACGCTAACACCACCACAACCGCCACCACTTTTTCAGATAGCGGGTGTTGTTACTCGCTGTCTGAAGATCGTGGTGGTGTTTGGCAGGTGGGTGATAGTTTCACGGTTTTCGAGGATTTCGGGTGTAAGGGTTTCTCTTCCTGGGTTGGCTCAGGCTCAAGCTCAGGCTCGAGTTATGACAAGAGTGATATGAAGCGTGGTGTTAAGTTAGAATGGGCGGTTCCAAGTTCGTTGATCAAAGACGTTTGTGATTCAAATGCACGAATTGTTAACGCGAGTTCGGTGATTTTCGGTATGAGGTGCGAATGTGTTGATGGATTTGTAGGCGATGGGTTCGCTAAGGGGACCGGTTGCTTGAAATGTGAGTCGTTTTCTTCGTTACTTTGCGATTAGTTTTTAAAGTTGTTGATTATATAGTTTAATGCAAGTTTTCATACTTATATAGATTGTGTTAGGGACGGATCGGTCGTGTATGGCAAGACATGTTATGCTAAGCGGCATGGTAAGGGTAAACAGATGCTTATAGCGGGTACGTACCTTGTATATGAATACACAGTTACGTATATGTATAATGTTTGTAAACATATCATTTACAAACTAATCACATGATTAATAAACAAAATGCAACATTATGCAAACTAATGATCTTTAAAAAAATATATAAAAGCGGCGCTTAGACCGTCAAAAGAACCGTTTCTAAATGTTTTTTTGAAATTTTTTATCAAAACCAGCTAAACTGTACCGTAAACATCCCTAGTATATTGTATATGACTACCGATGAATTTAATGCGGCTTCCTTTGATACAGGTATTCTCGCATTAGCCCTCTCGCTCATAACATTGATCGCGTTCTTCTGCTTATTAAAACGACAGTCCAAGACAGGAACCATCGATCAGGATCAAACGCACAGCCAAAGCAGTGCTTCACTAAAGAAAGCATGTAGAACTCGTTTATTTACTCACACGGAACTAGAACAAGCCACAAAAGGATTCTCTAACGATCAAAAACTCGTAAACATCAGGCCCGGGGGCACTATCTACACCGGCACCCTTACAGACGGACTCGAGGTAGCAATCCACAAAGTACATTGCACAACTGAAACCGACCTCATTCATGTCCTATCGCGTATCAAGGTTTTATCAGAAGTTTCCCACACAAACATGGCCCGTATCCTCGGATGCTCAATAGACTCGGGTTACACCCCACTTGTGGTCTTTGAGCACCCGGGAAACGGTACGCTCGAACAACATTTATGCCAAGCTGGGATCGACGGTAAAATCGGTCTAGAATGGCATAACAGATTAAAAATCGCCGCTCAAATATCAAGCGTACTCGCATACCTACAAACCGAGATCTTCCCACCCGTGTTCCACCACGGTCTACAATCCGGGTGCGTTTTGTTAGACCACGACATGTCGGTAAAGCTAGTCGGGTTCGAGTTATTGGACCATGGTTCAGACACGTGCGGTTCCGGTTCCAACTCCACCGCACCGTTTTCAAACAAAAACGATGTGTACGCTCTCGGTGTAATGCTTTTGGAGATTTTAGCGGGCCGAAAGTCGACTGACCTTGACACAGTGGCGTTAAGTAAGATTAGAAACGGGAAGGTGGAGGAGGTGGTGGACCCGATGTTGTACTACCATGAACAACCGACGTATAGGAAAGAGCAGATGGGGATTGTGGCGGATGTTGCCACCCGATGCTTACTGTTTGGCGGTGATGACGGACGGTTGGGGATGCATGATGTGGCACGAGAGTTGGTACATGTAACGAAAGAGAGCGCTGATAATGTCGGTAGTAAAAGAGGGCCCGCGGGGCTCGAAGAAACGTTTTCTAATTCAAGTCTTTTGCAGATGATATCATTGTCACCGGACTCGATTTATGCAGCATAAATGTAATAACATTCCAAATGTTTTTGAGAATATAATGTTTAGATGCTATTATTCAAGATAATGTGAATGTAATAATAATTGTATAGCATGTTTATTGTTTTAAGTTTAACTCCACAAAACTGGCATTCTAACTTAAAACTAATGCTACAAATTCTGCAGTTTAAATCTTCTTACTTGCCTCAACGTTGTCAGCCGCCTCTGCCACGGCGGCTGCAGCCTTATCCAATCCCATTTTTTGCAGTTCCTTCAAAAACCCGTCAACCTCCGCCGGACTGATTTTGTATGGGCTGTAGGCCACCCCTGGAAATGAACGGTTTTCGACTTCTTGTTTATAGTCTGATAAAGCTTTGTTTATTTCTTCACCTATTTGAGCAAACTGCTTGCAGAACTTTGGAGTAACCTATAAAAAATAATGTATGTATAATAGCAGCCTCTTTTAGAAAATCATTGAATAGTCTGCAAATATGTATTTATAACCTAGAAACAACGATGTCTGACGGGATGATTAGTATAGAAACATGTTTTAATAGTTTGTGAAATGCCAAATATACCATTTAGAAATCACAAGTTTAAAACTTCTTGTGGACCCAAATCAGCCACTCGTGAACTAACGTGATCGGTTCACTAAAATCTAGAATCGAGACGAGCTTTAATGAGCTCTTACCTTGAAGCTCGCTTAATAAATGAGCCCGAGCTGCATATACTGAACTTGACTAGGCTCCTAAGCCTATTATTTATACAAATAAAATAATTCTTATGTATAATAATAAATGTTATAATATTATTACTATTTACTAGTTTATTACATGTATAATTATGATAGAAAAAGTAAACAATATATCATATTACTTATATAAAACTACAATTATATTAAATATAAAAGAAAATTATATATGCAATACAAAATAATCAACTAATAAACGAGTAAAACCCGAGCTGAGCTCAAGCATTATTGGATATAGACCTCGAAACAAGCCAAACTTGATCTATATTGAGTTAAACGACCCGAGCTAGAGCTCAAATTGTAAGCTGAGAATTTGTCAGAAATGGCAAGTTGTTTGCAACTTTCATTGAGAATACGGAGTAAAACTAATCAAGAATAATATAGTTTTATGTTTGATGCAAACCTTTGCGTGATGTGGATGTTGCATCATTCCCAAGAGATCATGGTAAACAAGAACCTGCATCAATTAATAGTTTAGCAATGAAGAACATCCATAGTTGTTGCTCAAAAGTTATTTTATTCACACACGAATTTTAATAACATATACATTTAAAGAAGAGAAAATCACAAATATATTCATTTTCCTATATGTGTTATATAACCATTTTCTAGTTGTGTAAGAAACTTATATCATCAAGAAAATATATGAACCTGTCCGCTGCAAAAAGGGCCCGCCCCAATACCGATGGTGGGTATTTGAAGAACAGAAGTGGCGGCTGCAGCCACTGGTGGAGGCACACATTCAAGAACAACAGAGAAACAACCGGCTTCCTGTAATGCTAGTGCCGTCTCCACAACCTACACATCAGACAACGGTCTTATGTCATTTAGGATGTTTACATGTATCATAAAGAGGTACAGTTTGACTTTTGAAGTCAAATATGGACTTTTCAGGCTTCAAAATTGATATGGCTTCTTTTAACTTCGAGAAAGAAAATGTATTAAAATCGGATTATACAAATAGGAATATTTTTCTTGCAATATGACAACTGGAAAGTCAAACAGTTGACTTTTATAGTCAAACATGCACTATTCCAGATTCAAATGATATGGCTTATTTTATCTTTGGCAAAATGTTCTAAAAAGCCACTAAATTAAACAAATTCTACAGATGGGAATATTTTTCTTGCAATATGAACAACAAAACGTATCAGATTCGAGGAAACTGAAAAACAAAACGCTTTACTTCAAAAGTCAAATTATGCATCCTTTCTATAATGTCAAATTGTAGCCTACAAAACATATATATATCTATACCATCACTTGACCAAAATAGATTTATACCTCCTAAAAGCTGGTTTACTTTGACTTTTGCGGTCAAAATTGACTTTTCCGTCTAGTACTTTGACAAATAAATAAATAAATGTCAATTACACTAATCTGTGAAATAGATTCTACAACCGCAAAGAGCTTTAATTATTATTAATGAGAAAACTGGAAAAGCCATATCAACTTTTGACCAAGGAAGCCATAAGTTTGACCTCAAAAGTCAAACTGTACCTCATTTCTTTATATTAGATGACAACTTGAGGACCTTGACGGCACTGAGAACATTCCTCCCTTGAGGTCTAAATCCACCAAGAACGCTAATGGCTTGAGGGGTCAACCCTACATGACCCATAACTGCAATTCCCGCTTCAACGATGTGTTTTGCAGCAGAAATTCTTGATGGTGCGCCCCCTTCCAACTTGATTGCATCCATTCCACCTTCTTTTAATACTCTGACTGCGGTATCAACGGCCTGCGCGTATAAAATATAGTAATATTAATCATTCTTCTTACAAAATACAAGAAAATCACTCAAATGTATAAATGCATAAGGAAACTATGGTTTTGACTTTTCGGGTTCTGTTAAAGCTTGTTCTTGACACATGCGTACTAAAGATTAAAGCTTTGACGTTTATTAAAAATTAAAGCGTTGATTGATGCTATTAAAGATTAAAATTGAACAGGTTCAGATTTTCGGCTTTTAAAGCTTGACCTTGACACATGCTTATTAAAGATTAAAACTTTGATGTAAACTCACTAGTATTCAACACTTTTATTTTATTGATGGTTTTTTTCTTAAGCCATTAGATCACTGAGTCAACTCTAGTGCATTATAATCGAAAATCACAAAAGTAGTCATGGCCTCTATACACAAATAACAATACATATGCAAGTCTATACGAGATATGGTGTCATGCAGTTTTGTACTTTTGCATACTGAATTCAAATGTGAACAGACCAATGTCTTTGTTTGCAGTCAAATCGGTCTTTGTCAATCAAATGACTGCATGATTTGGCTATCATACGACCTATATAGCCCATTTGACCACATTTTGCCCTATCAAACGAACCATATAACACGTTAATGAATATGCAATTTAGACTTTTTGGTCAAAAGTATAACCAACATCCAAACTTCAAATGTGCAATTTTTGACTTTTTGTAAGTCAAAGGCATAATACACAACACGACCCATATGATCAATTTCGAACTATTATCCAGTATAACTATCATACGACCCATTTGACTGCTTTTTACCTTATATTCTAATGAACATACAATTTATCACATTTTCATGATTTTCCATTACTAACATGAAGAACTGATCAACACGTTTATAATTTTAGACCTTGAAAGTCAAAAATGCAGTTTTGCATACTGATATCAAATCTCACAAGAATGGGTCCCTATGCCGTCACATCAGTCAATTTCTTTGTTAGTCAAACACATAACTATTTGACCCTAATGCGACCCATATGGTCGTTTTCGCACTATCATCCTGTATACCTATCACATTCCAACAAACATACAACTTTGACTTTTTTAGTCAAACAACAAACTACCTGTTGAGAACTAGACTCATAAGTCCCAAAGGCAAGATCCCCGACCAGCATCGGGCGTTTGGCCCCACGCGCAACGGCCCGACAATGCACCAACATCTCCTCCAAACCAATCGGCAGCGTGGTGTCATGCCCATGAACCACCATGGATGCAGAGTCACCCACAAGCGCAATATCAATCCCAGCGCTGTCCAAATGCACTGCCGACGGGTAATCGTAAGCAGTCACCATTGTAATGGCCTCGCCTTGCTTATGTTTTTTCCGTAGAGTGGTTAATGTGACTCTCTGGTCGGGGTTTTGAGGCTTTGGGCCGCCGTAGACGGTGTTTTCTGGTACGTTGCTCATGTGTTGGATGTAAGTGGAGATTTTGGAAGTGGGTTTTGGTTTTGAGAGTATTCGGTTGAAGATTGCAGCCATTGGGTGGTGGTGGTGGTGGATATTTAAATGATTGATTATAATAATATTATATGATGTTGCAGGTTATGATGAAACATGAGTTAGTGTGATGAAGATGTTGGTAGGGGGTAGGTTTGGTTTTGATAGTTAAGTTTTGTAGTTATTGTTGTTAAACCAAGTGTAATCCAAATCAAACTCTTGTTGTTGGTTATTATTATTATTATTTTTTTAATATAAAAGCTGAAATTGTTTATTTTAGTTCGGTTATGTTAGACCAAGCGTAATGGAGAGTTTTGGAAGAGGTCTTCGGGTTTCAAATAGTCATCCAATGTTGTGTACACAACAATGTTTTCAGACCTGTCCTGGGCGTTGACCCGGACGCCTTACCGGGTCAAAGGTCGGACTGACTCGGGAGCGCGGACCGGTGTTTGACCCGGATGACGTCATAATTAATTTGAATATATATATATATATATATATATCTATAATATATATAAACGAAAACCAAAAAATCCTAGGTGTCGCGATGTGGTCGCTCCCCCTTTTTGTGGAGCCACCAGGTTTGCTTGATTTTGATTTAACCCGGTTTTCCTCGTTTAAGGTTTAAATTTCGCGGGTCATCATTTTTACCAAACCCAAACCCAAACCCAAACCCAAACCCAAACCCAAACCCAAACCCAAACCCAAACCCAAACCCAAACCCATATACACTTAAATGGGTCAGAACACCTTTTAATATTTTCTCTGTTCTTTCTGGTATCGAACCCTCCCTCTCAGCCACCCTATCACCCCAAATTAACAAAACCCTAGACCTCAATTCCGGCCAAACTACTACTCTCATCAATTTGGTGATAATTGAAACTAACGAACATGTAATCAGTGGATGATTTGCAGGTAGTAATCAGTAGTAGATGGAAATTGATGAAATCCTCTGACGACAGAAGGAAGCATTGGATCTGAAGGTTTCTTGACCCGTGTAAAGGTTAGGGTTTCTAGGAACATGGAGAAAGATGTGGTGAATGAACACGAAACCCTCAATGTTCAAACGGGCACCAGGTAAATTGATACCATCGATGTTTTATCATTTGATCCGTTTAAGGTTGTTGGTTTCTTTAATAATTTTTTAAATAGTTATGCAGAAAGAATACATGCTCATTAAACCCGCAAGGGATGCAGCTCTCAAAGCAAAGATGGAGGAACAATTATCAACTATAGAAATCCCAGTTCATGCTGATAATGAATGGAATATAAGGTAAATATTTGGCGTTTCATCATATTTATGATGAAAATCAAATTAACTTCCTAAACGTGGATCAAAGATTTAGGCTTTTTATATATACTAAAAGGAAAATAAATCAAAGTTGTTAAAACTAGGTAAAGTAAAATAGTTCGAATCAGGACTCAAGATGATGAAATTTGGGTCCGAGGATTGGAGCAAACCTGGGGTGTGTATGGGTTAGTTTTGGGCTCCAACCGAACCAAAAACTGAAATTTTGGTTTTTTGGATTTCAGTACATGCAAAGAACAATGCGTATGACAAGAATAATGAAGACTTAGGGTTTCAATGAAACTTGGTTTCATAAAGGGATATTGAATAAGAGATATTATAACCCGTTTAAAGGCTAAATGGGTCAAAAAAGGGATCTACTGCCTCGCCTTCATTTAATTTTCAGTTTTGATAATTATATAACTTGCTCTGTTCATCTAAATCAACATGCACACATCAATCGACATACACACATCAATGGATTGAATTTCTGTCTTTGATGGTTAATCATAACATCTATATGATGTATTTTTGATGCATCATGTTTTTATTGTTGAAGTGAGTTTTATTTATTTGTCTATCTGTATATATGAAGCTAGATAACTTATTGAATGCCATTGAATCAGTAAGGAGATTGTGTCTGTTGGTTTTGCATTGTTTATTGTGTATTATTTGTATCATACTTACAATTTTAGAGTAATTTTGGCAAATAGTTTGATATTATCTGTTTTGGTAACGGGTCAAAATGGGTTTTTGGGTTTAGACATGAAATTTTAACAAGTTGAATCTGGATGGGTTAGGTTGGGTTGACCCGCAAACAATTTTCTAATTGTTTTTTATTAGTTAAACGCAATAAGATGATACAAGAACAATATAATTATAATTCAGAATTTAAATCTTTATACACAATTAGGGGTTTTCACGGTCCGGTTTTGGAAATCCACAAACCGAACCATTCAGTTTACCGGTTTCACGGATTGGTTTTCACAGTTGGACCGATTTCTGTTTTTTATTTTCTAAATCATTAGTTTGTATGCAAAATTATAAAATTAGTTTATGATTATAATACATATGCCGGTATGGTTTACCCGATTGGTTTGAAGTTCAAAACTAGACCGAGCCGTTAAAACCGCATGCTTTGGATCTTTAACCGGCCAAACCAGCTGGATTGCTTCAGTTTGGATGGTTTCGGGAGGTTGCATTCATTAATAATAATAAAGCTTAACCGACTTTCAACGGGTCCCGTCTAAGTAAAACGTTCACTAAGATTTTTCAATTTTTTTAATCGTTATTCGTTTTTAATATTTATATATTTTAGACTCACGGGGAAAGCGGTTGCCGAATTTGTGGTTGAAAAAGGAGATGGTTCAATGTTTGCTCTACAATCTGGTGGTGTACCAATAAAAGCTGCTAAAATCCAAGTGAGCTGAACCTACTCAAATGGTCATCAACTGACCGGTTGCCTTAGATGGATATTCAGCACCACTGAGGACACCAAATTTTGCAAAACTGGTAACATAGTGTGACAATACATCACTTATTTAACCTTCTTTCCAACTTAATTAATCATTTTAACACTTGATAACAATGCATGTTGCTTTTGTTTTACACATATACAGATGCGTCAAAACGCTGTTATGAAAATCAAGTTTGAACAAGCAATTTATGTAGCTACTTTTCAACAACGCTCAGTTTTCCGAGCCCGTTGCCTTTAAAACCATAGGCATTTTTATATTTAGTGTTTAGATGTAACTTTAGTGGTTTATGCTTTTCTTAAATTCTGAGAATCTTTTGAATTAGAGTCAAATAAAATTCAGAGCCAGATATAAAGTTGGATCTTTGAAAGTTAGCTGATGTTTTATCCTAGATGAGCATGTTAACTGCAAACGCTGAGATTTGGGCTACTACTGCGCATTGAAGTTGAATGTCTGCAAATGGGAGGTAAGCGACATTACATTATAAATTTAAACTAAAAATATTTAGTAAACAAATTATTCGAGGGTTTACAAAAGTGGCTCACATAATGACCAGCCACACGAAATAAGCACACAAAAGAGTATTCAAATGGGATGTGATTATGACCTTTTTTTATAAACAAACCTCTGATCCAGATAGAGTATTTTAAAAGACGATTATTTCTTTCATCTAATAATCCTCCTCCATTAGACATTCAGTATTTTATGTTGACTTTAAATGTATAGTAGTAATATTGCAACTTTAGGTGTGTTGCATCATCTATAATGCACACAAGAATTAATGAATCTTTAACTTTAGGTGCCTGTTGTTGCAAATTGCATCAACTGGAGGGTTGGTAGACATGGTGAAAAGAGGCTGTAGATTTCAAATAGATGTGCTTAACATTGACGTAATTATATTATGTTTTTATAGATAGTTCACTTAGTTATGTTTGCATTCATTACTTTGTTTAATAAAACTGTTTTGGCATTGTCAAACAGATGATCCGACAATTAAAATGACTGCTATAAGGACGTTTGCGTTTTATGGTACTCCAGCATTTTCAAAGATGATTCAAAACTGTATGGTCAAAAACTTTTTTGGAAGGTTAGTATCTTTTCAAATGAAAGGTTGGTATCTCTTCAAATAAAACTGGAGTATATGTCTAAATAATAAATACATAAATTCACTGTGTCTATTTTAGTCAAAAACCAGCAAAGAAGTGGGGATGTAAAAGGTAGTGAGCCTTGAATCAAGGGTGAAGAGATGGCTCCCCAAGCCAATAAAAATGTGGCCACACCTTAATTAAGCTAAGACTTTTGCATGATTTGAAACATAAAAATAGTAATTGTATCTATGCATGTATGCTATGCTATGCTATGCTAACCCGACACGTATATGACGGAGGTTTCATGTTTACTTTCATTTACCACAAACATGATATGGTGTATTGATTTTAGTCATAAAGGTATATTTTTAGGAATTTTTTTATATCCAAAATAGAACAAAGTTATATACAAAAACGATTGTTTATTTTCACCGAATGATTTTGTTTTAGGTAGATATTTATAGTGTTGGACTACGACAAGGATGTCTGACACCAAATCTTGTGAAAACACTTGATTTTAAGTTTACATTACATTACATTTTACACTTCAAAGTATGACTTTTGACTCACTCATAACATTTAGTGTGATATTATGTTGTTTTATTAAGATTTTCAACATTTTAATTAACCCACCCATAATTTAATTACCTGTAGATTTACATAGACGGATTGCGTATATAAGAGTGGGATACCCATGTAGTACACGTACATTTGTGTACTTTCATAAAGAAATAAAAATAAGTTGTAATCAATCGAAACAACACGACATATTCACAATAATATAAAAAAATCGCTTTTGGAAAATGACCCATATATGAAAACAAAAAGTTATCAATACCTCAAAAATATAAAACAACATATTAAATTAATGTAACGTAACAAATTTTATATTCAAAATAATATTTTAAAAAAAACCTTAATAAGCCCGCATAACACGCGGGCTAAAAACTAGTAATTCATATACATATAAAATTAATAATAACCAAAAATAATAAAAATAACAAACTTTAATGTTTGTTTGGTTGGTTGGCTCATGTGTAATTATTAAGCTTCTATTTAGGAAATGACCCAAGTTCGAATCTCATCATGCACATTTCATTTTAAATTCAATGAAAGAAAATGGGTTTTACCGGTTGACCCGCCGTGTCACCGGGTCCGGACCGACCGCCACCCGCTAAACCCGGCCGGGTTTTTAGAAAACGGGCCAAATACCTCACCCGGCCCCGTTCTGAGACCTGGTCCATGTCGGACCAGTACGACCAACCGGGCCGGGCCTGGTTTCAAAACACTGGTCACAATGTAGATGAAGAGGAAGGCGGGTCCCAATGAGTGAAAGCGACAATAGAGATGAGGTGGGGGTGTTTTGGGTTATACTAGGCACGCTTGGTCTTAGATTAATGATTTTTATTCACCCAATAATTATTTAATTTTTTAAATTAGTTTATTTTATTTGAACCACAAACAAAACAATCATTGCAATTGTATTTGATATTATTATTTTCAGTTCGATTGAGTAAGTGATCTGTCAATAATTCGAGTGGATTGTTAAAATAATAATAATAATAATAACTTATTTGAGAGATCAAATTTTGTAAAGATTTTTTATGTCGATAGCCTCGAGAATTTGAATTTTTAATGTTTCTTTTTTCTTTTTGAATTTTTTATTTATATTGTTTTTAAGTTTATCTTTTCATTGGTTTATGAGTTAATCTTTTTATCCTATCTTTGGTTGTTAGGAAGAAGAGATCTAATACTCTTGGATTTTCGTGTTTCCAAATTAATATTTGGATTTTGGTTATGCTTTGTAAACCTCGAAGGTTTAGAACATGTTGGTTCCTAATCTTTTGATTAATAATCATCATTTAACGTATACATTTTTCGCACATCAATTTTCCTTGACTAACCTTGTAAAGTAGCACACTAGCATATTTTAAAGTAAAGTATAATGCTATAAATATATTAGGCTAAAAGACCGAAGTGTCTCATTCATTTTTTTGGAGTGGCCCAACCCTAACGGTTTGAGATAAATTTACAAACGTAAGCTTTATTTTGTTTTGAATATAACAATTCAGCATAGATTGCTTAATTGTCTAACCATTTTATGAATCGAAAATTTGGAATCTACAAGTTATACGGGAGTGGGTGATGAACATGTTAATAAGATTGTGTGAGTTTTATCAGTTATTAAAGCTAACATTAGTTTTGCCTATTACAACTGTGACATTCGTCAAATTTGAGTCTCGTTTCATATTCATTTTGTAATCTGTAACATGTCGATTTTTTTTTCGCGTTTATCCTTCGTAGTTGTGGTTAAACTTGTAAACCCGAACCGGCATTTTATCAAATTATAGATGTTATAACTCTAGCGTGTGTGGGGTTTGTCAAATACAGTTATTTATAATTTATAAGCTCGGTTAAGTAAACGTTAGGGACTAAAGTGAAATTCTTTAAAGTTATATAAGTTTTAAATCATTATAAACCAAATATCAAACTTGAGGGGCCAACGGGGTAACTTTTATACCCACCTGTATATACAAACAAACCCTAACCCTAACATATTAACATTCCCAGCTGTCACCCCTTCTCCCAGCCGTTTTCCGGCGAGCTCACATCCGGCCACCACCTCCGGCCACCAGCTCCGGCCACCACCAGCCAACACCACCTCCGGCTACCACCTCCCATCGCATCACCATCATCTTGGCCGCCACCCCTGCCGACCACCACCACCATCTCAACCACCCCACCACCGCCGAAGCTCCTTCCCCTCTCTACATGTTTTTCCGGTGACCGGAACAAACCGGCCACCGGTGTGTCGCCGTCTGGTTCACCCTCTCCGGCTCACTCTCTCTCCTCGACATCTCTCTCTCTCGGCCTCTCTCTCTCTTTGGCGCGCTCTCTCTGCCTCATCTCTCTCTCTCTCTCCATCTCTTTCTCTCCGCCTCGTCTCTCTCTCTGTACCGTTTTTCTGGCGCGCATCCGGCGGCCGGAATCGGCTCCGGCGAGCCCTTGTGTTCCTCCTCTCCGGCTTCGAGTTCAGATATTGAACTTGTTTGTGACTTTCAGTTTAACAGGTAATTAATCGAACTAATCGGATCTGGGTTTTAATTTGTTTTGGAAATGATGATGCTAAGTGTACGGGTTAAGACTAATGCTTCCTAAATTCTAACTAGATGGTCGTTTAGAGCGGTTAGTTGGTGCGTGTGTTTAAATTCGAGGTCACGGGTTCGATTTCCTTATGTGACCAACTTTGGTTTGTTGTTGTTATCAAGTTATTTAAGTTAATATTAACATTATATTTATTATCTAGATTTTATTATTATTGTTACAAATATTGTTATTATTATCATTATTTTTATAAATATTAAAGTTGTTATTAATATTATTAAGGATCATATTATTATTATCTATTAAAATCATACATTATCATTAATTACTAGCAACAATATTATTATAGTTTTTTTTTGTGAACTCGTTTAAAAATCGAACCGACATCGAGTATGGTATCGTTATTACTATCAATATTATTTATTATTATTATTATTATTATTATTATTATTATTATTATCAACAACATTATAATTAATACAAATATTTCTATTCTATAACTATTAATAATTGTATTATTAATAATAATTATTGTTATAATTATTATACTATATTAGTATTATCAGAATAATTATTGTTATTATTATTAACATCATTATCTTATATATCTATATATATAACCTACTTTAAAATCGTTATTATTATTTCTATCTTTTATCATTAATAATATTATTATAAACTTTATTATCAATTCATTTTATGAAACCGAACTATTGATTTAAAACCCGTCTTGTTTCTATTTAATATTGGTTTAGTTATTTAAAAGCCCCAATAAAATAATATTATTTTTATTCTAATTATTAATTATGTACGAGTCCCTAATCATTAACAAACTAACCGGTAACCCGATTAACAACCGAACCGTCTCATTCGATGTTTCCAATATAGTTTCATTATGGTTTCAAGTTCATTAATATATTTTATTTATTCGTTTTCAATTAGCTTTCAAGTCGGATTCGTTCATTTCGTTCACAAGCTTTTTATATGTCGATCATTTATTATTTCCCGATTCGTCAATCGAGGTGAGTACTTTCATACCTCTTTTTCCATCTTTCGTTTTGGGGTGACATTTCATACCTATCAAACTAAATGCTTTATTTACTTGAATCTTAAACCCACAAACGTGATTGTATACCTTACTTGAATAATTGCTCGATTTGGTGTTCTATGCTTACATGCTTATATGTTTATGTGTTTATCGCTTTTGGATGGTGGAACTATAAATCCTATACCATTTGGCAAACCCCTTATGGCAAGGTGTCGTTAACGTAATGCAATTAACGATAACTATTAAATCCTAGACTACTCGGCAACCCTTTGTAGCTAGGTGGTGCTAATGTGTTTAGCAATTGTCTACAAAATCCTAAACTATTTGGCAACCCCTTATAGTTAGGTGTCGCTAACTTGTTAGCGATAACTATTTTATCCAAATTCATAGCTTTTATTTATTGTTTTGTATACAAGTTTTGTGGCTCTTTATTACTATATACTTATATGCTCAAACTTATGAATTGCTCACCAACCTTTGTGTTGACAAACTTTATTTTATGAAATGTTACAGGTTTGACTTTTGTTGACTCGGGGACTTGATGAAAACGTTACCAAGACTATTAGGGTATTAATAAAACAAATAATATAATTGTTACTTGTATTCAATTTTGTTTGTGTGAACGAGATGTATTGATTATTGATTTATGAAATAAATGAGTTGATTAAATATTGTCACTTTAAATAGTGTCTTGTGTATTTGTCCAATCACGTTGCACCCTGGCATGTTCCGCCTTTGGTCGGGGTGTGACATATTGGTATCAGAGCCACAAGACTATAGGATAGGTGGTTAGACGTAACGACCTAATATAGTCTTTACTTTAGGGTCCTTATACGTGTTGCCTATACGTATTTACCCTACTTGATTGTTCAATACGCTTTTTTATTTATATACTTATTTATTTTATCAAATCATAAATATACACATACACACACTTTCATAGTACTCCAAGGTATCCTTACCTTAAAACGCAAAAACATTAGTTTTTATTGTGTTTTATGGATCACGAGCTTAACTTAGATCCCGTTGTTTCAAATCTCCTTAAAGATTGTCTCAAATGAGATGACCACTTTAAGTAGTCGAATGCGAGCGTTCCGCTCGCCATCCTAATTTTTGGTGTTAAAACAATAGGACTACGGTGATTTCGTGGACTAGTGTTTTGGCATGACGTTGTATCTCGATTTATTGTGTTATCATTGTTATTTGAGTCTAAAACATGAAAAAGTCGCGGTGATTACATGCACATGTTTAGACCCCAACGTGGTAGTTTTGTAAAAATGTTTTTAGTGTCGGAATATCAAGTCATGGTGGTTCATGCGCGATTTTTCCACCTTTAAATCTTAAAACATTATTATTACGTTTCAAGAATTTAAACCATTTTCCCTTTATTTTGTTATAAATCCTTATCACAAGTCTTCATTTATAAAGGTAATTTTATATTGTGAATAATTCTTTTATATCTCGATTTTACGTAGTAAAGTTTTACGCCAATTTTCTCATTTTGTTTTCACAACGATTTTATTTATATAAATTTCATCCATTGCGACCTCTTCGATAAATATATGTATATACATACATTTTCGATCTATTCACTATGATTTTTTTTATATGCCGTCTATTTTCATTAAGACTATTTACAAACAAAATTCTCATTATATAAATTTCATCATATTAAAAAGATTTCATGACAAATTTTACTTTGAATTTTCAAGTAAATCTTGTATTATATAAACTTTAAATTTTATTTAAAGTCCTTGTACAAAAAAAATTTGTATAAAATTTCATTTTTATAACTATTCCGTTTATTTTGAACGATCATTTCACAACATTAATTATTTAAACTTTTCACGACGTTTTAATTATATTACATAATATCCATGGTAGAATTCTCATTACCTAAAATCTATTTTACAACAACTTTCATTATGCATTTTTGCTTCATCATAAATTTTCACCAATAAAATTTGCATCTTATGATACAACTCGTTTTAAAAATTCTTATGATAGTTTTGCCATGATCTTTCAACAAAGTCACAAACTTATAGCTTGTAATCTTCTTGAAACTCTCATGCAACACTTCATAGAAATTTTAATTAAAAGACAAAAATCGTTTTGATTTCTCGATTTACAATGCCGGTCATTCTAACTTACTATAATATTTTCGTCACAGGATATTAAATAATGGACTTGGTAAAAAAAAAGATTTTTTTCGCAACTTTGCATTCCCAAAAACGACATTCATCATTTAATATTGAGACCTCATAACAAATTTTGACATTCAATTTACGCATTTTAAATTTCCCCATAAGCAAAAAAAAATATATTATTGTAATATTTACAAAAAAAAAAGGGTTTTGTGTGGTTCACACACTCGGATATCAAAAACAAATTCTATTCATATAATATATATTCATATATATATATTAACATATAAATTTTATTATCAAAACCTTCGTTGATGCTTCAAACATTATTTATAAATTTTGATATTTTCAATTTAATACATACTATTAGTAAAAAAAATCTCCCTAGACGCAACCACAAATGCCCAAACACCCGTAATCCATTACAAACTACCGCCTTAAATCAAACCACCATTCCACTTCAAAAATTTCCCGAGCACTCAAATCCTCCCTCGATATGAACGAAACCTAACACATCAACGTTATATCCTCACCTACTCAAACCCCATGCAAAATCCAAGATGTACAACATTAACCCAACAAAAAAAAGCCTTAAATACCGACACCTTTACGCCACGAACACCTATCAAACTCACTATCCAAATACTTCAAAGACGCCGACAAACACACCCACAAAATACCTTGAACATACAATAACCAAAGCTTACCCAATTATGACTCAAATTCTTCGACCCATGCTATGTCAATTCACCAAACCATATCGCCACACCGTTCACATCCAATAAAAATAGAAACCCAAACACTCCTTACTAAATACATGTATAAACTGAATCCAAACCCAAACTAGTCAAGGTCGACTTACACAACCCGTCAACTTACCCGAACTCAAATAAGCAAGCATCATCCTAATAGCTCAACCACTACTCACACAAATCATCCAAGCTTAACCCACTCAAAAGACCTAAACTCAACAAACCCCATCAATTTAACTTAAGAAAACTCAACTACCCAAGCCGACCTAAACACTCTCACTTACTACTAAATTTCCAACCCATTCACCGTAAGAAACCTAAGACCTCTCTCTACGCATGCAAGCTTCGTTTTTCCCTAAAAATATTTTTATATATATACAAAAAATGTATTTATAATGACCTCATGAGTTCAAATAATCACTTTTAAATTATACACTCTAAAAATTTGTGTATATATATATAGGATTAATTTCTTTTGAGAACCACTTTGAGTTTTAAGAACTCGAAAGAACTCAACGTAACAATTTTTTTTTCCGAATTTTTTTTACACATGTGTAATACGTAAGTGTAAGTGATGTACAAAAAATTACGGTATTTTTTTACACACCGAATCGACTTTTTACACATGTGTAACTAACGTTTAAACTTGTGTAATTATCAAAAATACTTATTCTCTCTCCTGCTTTATTTTTTAATTAAATTTAATCTCAGCCACATATTTCATATCATATAATTAAATGTGTGGTTCAAAATTGAGTTCTTAAAACTCACCATGGTTCTCAAAATAACCCTCCCCTATATATATATATATATATATATATATATATATATTGTATTGTCATGACAACAAAAAAAATTTGATTATGAGGATTTGCCTTCAAATGTTGTTTAACGATTATGTATATGATTTCAAGATTTTAAATATTGCCACATAAGGTGATAAATCTTTTAATGACTCTATAAATACGAGGTTTCATTTTGAATGTTGAATGCGGGATTTATTTAGTAATAAATTACAACTTTCATAATTTTGTATGAACTCAATAACCATGGCTTTGCAAATCCTTTGGGACGCGTTTATAAATACTTTATGTTGTTACACAAAATTTTTGCTCAATAACGATTTATGCAAACTATTACTTTTTATTATCGCAAGCATTATTTTATAAATAGATTTTTATCACAGCCGCTTTATGTATACAAACTCCTTTAACAGTTTGGGTTACAAGATTTACATTCAATAATGATTTAAATATGAAATGCGTTATCGCGATGCTTCGTTATTATGTACATTTCTTAGAAACAATAAAACGGCCTTACTTAAGACCTCATTCTCAGTTTTAGTCTATTATACGCTACGCGATTTACATATTTCGACATCAAATTCGAGTCTCACAATTATTGCGATTTTATTTCATTTGATGAGATGTTTCGATGACAATATTATGCACATGAGATTTCATTTTTGTGTTTTGATTTCCGTGACCGAATGCAAAATATTCAATTGCAATTTGTGTAATACTTTCAAAACCTTAACTTCGCCAAAATCTTGTTTATCTTTCAAACGATATTATCATGACTATGTTATTTATATTAGAGCATTTGTGTAAACGCGATTCTATACATTACTCTATTTCATTTTTATCTAATCTATTAACGGCCTATGTGTGGCCGTCTACAAGTTTTGGCGCTATTAGAAACCGTTATTATAATGATGATTATATAAATGGTTTCACAATAGTGGTCGTATTCACGTTTTATCACATTTCATTGATTGTTTTGGTTGTTAATCAATACTATTTTATTTATATTGATACACGTATGCATCACCCCAAAGAAACTCACCTCATCCTCGTGATTTCACGAAATCGTATTCTCAATTACTTATAACCTCAAGTTTGTACACATATGGAACTCATTGTACGACATAATTGATAATTGTAACGTTGTTTACCCCTACCTAACGTACTCGCTTTTGGGTTCCTCATTTACACCTATCGGGTTTCTCATTTTTCACTCTTTGGATTCTTGTTTCCTTTATTGGATTTCTCATTTCCTTCTATCAGAGTTCTCATTAAAATTCAACAGATTTATGCACGTTTCAAATGTTTAAGGTTTCAAAAAATATATATATATAAATATAAACATGTCTTTTTAAACCACACAATGGGACGAACCATGTGGACCATACGACGATCTAAATAATGATGGGTGCACACTTAATTATCGAAATCCCCGTATGGAAGCCATAGTAAGTACATTTGTGTGCAATAACTCAGACCCGAGGATGATGGCAGAAAAACGATGGAAATGCGAATCGTGATAAAAGCATGGTGGATACGCCGCTGGTACTTCCTATATATAAATGCCTTTATCATGTTTCTCATCTGTAGCGTTTTTCGAGTCATGCTAGGATTTGACGTTATTCTTTGCTTAAAGTTTGTTCATGTAATTATCTTACTAAAGACAATATTAATTAATAATTACTTTTTCTTTGATTTTATTTTAATTTCGGGACGAAATTTCTAAAAAGTTGTGGATACTGTGACATTCGTCAAATTTGAGTCTCGTTTTATATTCATTTTGTAATTTGTAACATGTCGGGTTTTTTTCGCATTTTATTTAATAAATTATCCTTCGTAGTTGTGGTTAAACTTGTAAACCCGAACCGGCATTTTATCAAATTACTGATGTTATAACTCTAGCGTGTGTGGGGTTTGTCAAATACAGTTATTTATAATTTATAAGCTCGGTTAAGTAAACGTTAGGGACTAAAGTGAAATTCTTTAAAGTTATATAAGTTTTAAATCATTATGAATTCAAGTCTGTTTGATGAAATTCAAGTCATTGCAACAGTGAAGTCATACCAGTTGATTATGAATTCAAGTCTGTTTGATGAAATCATCAAAGTACAATCTGAAGTGTTGGTAGATGAAGGGCTAGTGAAGAACGAAAGGATTTTTGGCCAGAATGACGAGTTGATGGAAAACACTCATGGTGTTAAGCTTAGGTTTGACCGTATGTGGATACCACGCAATGGAGATCTCAGAGGTCGAATCTTAGATGAGGCTCATAAGTCAAGATATTCGATTCATCCAGGAGCTACGAAGATGTACCAAGATTTGAAAAGAGATTACTGGTGGCCAGGCATGAAGAATGATGTAGTAGATTATGTCAGTAAGTGCCTAACTTGCTTGCAAGTCAAGGCAGAGCACCAGAAACCTTATGGAAAGATGCAGCCTCTAGAGATACCAGAATGGAAATGGGAACACATCACCATGGATTTCATAACTAAGCTACCTCGTACAGCTAAGCATCATGATACCATCTGGGTGATAGTGGACCGTTTGACCAAAAGTGCTCACTTTCTGCCCATACGAGAGGCCATCTCGTCAGAAACGTTAGCAAATTTGTTCATAAAAGAGGTTGTGGCCAAGCATGGCGTGCCGTTATCGATCGTGTCCGATAGAGATACCCGATTTACTTCGAGGTTTTGGAAGAAGTTCCATGAAGCTATGGGAACGAGATTGAACATCAGTACGGCGTATCATCCTCAAACCGATGGGCAGTCTGAAAGGACGATCCAAACCCTTGAGTATATGCTACGTGCTTGTGTTTTAGACTTCGGAGGAAGTTGGGATGATCATCTGCATCTAGCAGAGTTCTCCTATAACAACAACTACCATTCAAGTATCGGTATGCCACCGTTTGAGATGCTCTACGGTAGATGATGTAGGACCCCGGTGTGTTGGGGAGAGATTGGCCAGAAAGAGATGAGAAGCCTAGAAGTTGTGCAAGAAACCTCTTCGAAGTTCGATCAGATCAAGGCAAGAATGAAAGCTGCTCAAGACAGATAGAAGTCGTATGCTGATAAGCGACGACGACCGATTGAGTTTAACGTTGGTGACAATGTGATGCTCAAGGTCTCGCCTTGGAAAGGAATTATCCGTTTTAGGAAGCGGGGGAAGTTGAGTCCGAGGTACATTGGACCGTTTAAGATTATAGATTGTGTAGGTGAAGTGGCTTATAAGTTGGATTTGCAAGAAGAGTTAGAAGGAATTCATTCAACCTTCCATGTTTCTCATCTGAGAAAATGTCTAGCTGATGACACGTCTCACGTGCCATTGATGGACATCGAGGTTGATGAACAGTTGAACTACATTGAGCAACCGATAGAGATAGTTGACCGCAAGGAGAAGCAACTTTGTCACAAGGTTATACCTTTAGTGAAAGTGATATGGAAGCATCGCAAGGGTTTAGATGCTACTTGGGAAGCTGAGGATGAGATGCGCACGTTTTACCCAAATTTGTTTATGTAATAGTTAGGTTTCGGGGACGAAACCTCTTTAAGGAGGGAAGACTTGTAACATCCTACTTTCGGTTATAATAATAAAATAAACTTCGTCTATTTTATAGTGGGTCGTTATCGGGTTAGATAAATAGAATATGAGTTGGGCTAGTGTTGGGTTAAATGGATATGGGTTATGGACTTGGGTTATAAAGAAAGAAGGAAAGACCATGGGCTTAAGCCCATGATCCCTAAATATATAAACCATAATCACCATTAAATCCCTCATTTCACACATATTCCATACACCACCAAAAACACACGCTTAAGCTTTCTCTCTAGTTCTTCCTTTCTCTAAGCCGAAACCAAGAAGGAAACCGAGCACCGACCCGAGGTAATAATAGTTTGATGTTTATAAACTTAAACCCGTTAGATTTAGTCACGAAACGACGAGCCGACACCGTTAAACCGTTAAGTTAAGAGATCCGGGTATTATCGGGTATAAACCGAACCTAAGATGAGCTTAGGGATCACCCTAGCTCAGATCCGGATCGAACGGGACGAAAAACGATGAAAAACGGTGTAAAATGGGGTAACCCGCGTTTTTCCGGCCACCGCCTGGTTTTCCGGCACGGCGGCGCCGAAAAGGCGGCGCATGTATTTAAGGATGTCAGGGAATGTTCCTGACATTCTTTGACAAACCCTAACCCTAATTCGTTACGGAAGCTTAACGAACTACCATGATTCGTTAAGCCAATTCGCTATGGAAGACTAACGAGCTAGCTTCATTCGCTAACTAACTCGTTAAGCAATTCGTATGCCAATTCGTTAAGTAGTTCGTTAAGGGGGAACTGGCAAATGAACCCCATTTCGTTTAGGTTCAGTTCGTTATAAGGGTTCAGTTCACTATGAATTTCAATTCGCTAGCCAGACCAAAGGAATGAGGTCCAATTCGTTACAAGGACCAGTTTGTTATGATAGTTAATTCGTTAAGAACTGAGTAACGAACTACAAGTTTAACAAAATGACAGAACAGTCCCTGGACTTAGAAAAAGAATGAATTAATTACAATTAAGCACTTGAACTTTTGAGTTAGCGAATTAAATAATGATTTAAAATCCTAATGGAAAATGTGTTACGACAGTTAATAGAAATAAAATTTTTCCAAGCTGACCTGGCAGCTCGACCCCAGCCAGGGGCTCTGCCCCTTGGACCCTGCTAGGGGCTGCCGCCCCTAGACCCCGCTGCCAGGGGCGCTGACCACGGACCCCCGTCCGTTGAGGGTTATAATTAGACTAGACACGCGATGTGGGTAGTGATAGATAATTGATACGTGTAATTGTTATACAGTTAGTCGTGCACAACTCAAGAAGGGAATAACTATAAACGGCGAACGTAACCGCATTCAGGTGAGTTTCTAGCCCCATTTCCTTGTTACGTTTTCGGCGCTGTGTGCATACTCGATGTAATAGATAATACACTTACCTTAAATGGTAAGTGTATGCCATGTACGATTTATATGTTATGTATGTGTATCTTAAATGTGAATGAAAGCTTGTCAGTACGTAAACGATCTTCGGATATTGCACGTGCTAACAAGGGAGGTATGTTTATGATAGATGGATGTGTATGATAGATATATGTACAACATATGAATATGTATGAATGATTAAAGAAAGTATGTATGTTATGGGCATGTATAGACAGTATGTACGAAGATGAAGAAAGAGGGATCAGACCCTAATAATATCTGAGATAGAGAAGAAAGGGATCAGACCCTAATAATATCTGAGATAGAGAAGTAAAAAGGGACCAGACCCTAATAATATCTTAGATAGACAAGAAAGGGATCAGACCCTAATAATATCTGAGATAGACAAAGGAAAGAGGGATCAGACCCTAATAATATCTGAGATAGAAAAGGAAGGGATCGGACCCTAATAATATCCGAGATAGAAAAGGACAGTAATTTATTTAGTATGAAAGTAATAAAGTATGAACGTATGTATGAACCTATGTAATGAAAGTAAATTAGTAAAGTAACGATTATGTGTTTTCGGATGCATAATCGAAGGTAAGTGTCTGTATGGTATAATGTGTGATTAACTAGAACTCACTCAGCGTAGCTGACTTTTAGTATGCACGCATGTTAACAGATTGAGACAGCTGGTTTGAGATGAACACATGGCAGGTTTGAAGAGGCTGGCATCTGAAGATGGTCATGATGTTTCGAATGTTATAATTTATGTTATGTTTTAAAAGACAAATTATGGATAATTGTAATGAATGGTTGATGTTTTATATTATTCCGCGAAAGTTTTAATTAACTCTGATATTTAGAACTGTGTTTATGAGTAAATCCAACACCAAAGTAGGGCTACCGGTAACGGGGCCTTACATTGAACTTGTTTATGACTTTCAGATTAACTGGTAATTAATCGAACTAATCGGATCTGGGTTTTAATTTGTTTTGGAAATGATGATGCTACGTGTAAGGGTTAAGACTAATGCTTCCTAAATTCTAACTAGATGGTCGTTTAGAGCGGTTAGTTGGTGCGTGTGTTTAAATTCGGGGTCACGGGTTCGATTTCCTTATGTGACCAACTTTGGTTTGTTGTTGTTATCAAGTTATTTAAGTTAATATTAACATTATATTTATTATCTAGATTTTATTATTATTATTACAAATATTGTTATTATCATCATTTTTATAAATATTAAAGTTGTTATTAATATTATTAAGGATCATATTATTATTATCTATTAAAATCATACTTTATCATAAATTACTAGCAACAATATTATTATAGTTTTTTTTGTGAACTCGTTTAAAAATCGAACCGACATCGAGTATGGTATCGTTATTACTATCAATATTATTTATTTATTTATTATTATTATTATTATAATTTCTATCAACAACATTATAATTAATACAAAGATTTTTATTCTATAACTATTAATAATTGTATTATTAATAATAATTATTGTTATAATTATTATACTATATTAGTATTATTAGAATAATTATACTATATATCTATATATATATATATATATATATTGTTATACTATATTAGTATTATTAGAATAATTATACTATAATTGTTATTATTATTAACATCATTATCTTATATATATCTATATATATATATATATAAAACCTACTTTAAAATCGTTATTATTATTTCTATCTTTTATCATTAATAATATTATTATAAACTTTATTATCAATTCATTTTATGAAACCGAACTCTTGATTTAAAACCCGTCTTGTTTCTATTTAATATTGGTTTAGTTATTTAAAAGCCCCAATAAAATAATATTATTTTTATTCTAATTATTAATTATGTACGAGTCCCTAATCATTAACAAACTAACCGGTAACCCGATTAACAATCGGACCGTCTCATTCGATGTTTCCAATATAGTTTCATTATGGTTTCAAGTTCATTAATATATTTTATTTATTCGTTTTCAATTAGCTTTCAAGTCGGATTCGTTCGTTTCGTTCACAAGATTTTTATATGTCGATCATTTATTATTTCCCGATTCGTCAATCGATGTGAGTACTTTCATACCTCTTTTTCCATCTTTCGTTTTGGGATGACATTTCATACTTATCAAACTAAATGCTTTATTTACTTGAATCTTAAACCCACAAATGTGATTGTATACCTTACTTGAATAATTGCTCGATTTGGTGTTCTATGCTTACATGCTTATATGCGTATGTATTTATCGCTTTTGGATGGTGGAACTATAAATCATATACCATTTGGCAAACCCCTTATGGCAAGGTATCGTTAACGTAATGCAATTAACGATGACTATTAAATCCTAGACTACTCGGCAACCCCTTGTAGCTAGGTGGTGCTAATGTGTTTAGCAACTGTCTACAAAATCCTAAACTATTTGGCAACCCCTTATAGTTAGGTGTCGCTAACTTGTTAGCGATAACTATTTTATCCAAATTTATAGCTTTTATTTATTGTTTTATATACAAGTTTTGTGGCTCTTTATTACTATATACTTATATGCTCAAACTTATGAATTGCTCACCAACCTTTGTGTTGACAAACTTTATTTTATGAAATGTTACAGGTTTGACTTTTGTTGACTTGAGGACTTGATGAAAACGTTACCAAGACTATTAGGGTATTAGTAAAACAAATAATATAATTGTTACTTGTATTCAGTTTTGTTTGTGTGAACGAGATGCGTTGATTATTGATTTATGAAATAAATGAGTTGATTAAATATTGTCACTTTAAATAGTGTCTTGTGTATTTGTCCAATCACGTTGCACCCTGGCATGTTCCGCCTTTGGTCGGGGTGTGACAACAACCACACCGATTGAAAGAGGTTTTTTTCGAAAATGATGATCATAATGACAAATTACAAATTTCTGTAATCGTATCCGTGAACTTATTAAACGCATGTGCAATTTGTAGTGTTGAGAAAGAAACATTTGCAAGTGTTACGAATAAAGTTGTAATTGATTGTTTTCAAAAGATGAAGTCAGTCAAGGTTGATTGTAATATGTATTTTGTTTAACGAAATTTGTTGCTTAAATTTTCTATATGTGGTTTATTTAATAGATAGTAATTTTCTCATGTGTGTTTAGATAGTAATTTTCTATCAAAAACACAAGCTCAACGAAACATGAGAAGATACAATAAGCACGAACATGGGCGTCGAGAATTTGGAATAACTCGGTTTTCATTTTGTTTGACATCCTATTAAACTACAAAGACAACACGAGAAGGATATGTTGAAAAATCAAAATAATACTCCATCCGTCCTATTATAAGTGTCTTACTTTGATTTTTCAAGTCTTTCTTATTTAACTTTAACCGACAATATTTTTGTTTGTATTATATAATACTTGATGTAAAATATATGAATGAATTGGATTTTAAATGTATTTTACATTGATATAATTTTCATCAAGTATTATATGACACGAACAAAAAAATTTAGTATAAAAGAAAACCTGAAAAGTTAAAACAAGACATTATAAGACTTTTAAAAAAGTAAAAACGGATAATCCTGTGAATGCAAGTGATGATAAGTCAACCCCTTGACGATGCAAACTACACTATCATCAGTATCACTCCCCGTCAAACTCAAACTCAAACTCAAACTCAAACTCTTCCAGTTCCACCGCCCCAAACACTTGTACTCTTTGATCATCGGATTCAGATCCACCATGAACCACCACGAGTCAGACCACGTCACCGGACCATGGTACTCCGTTCCAGACCTCCGTCTTCGAGACCACCGCTTCACGGTCCCACTCGATTACTCTCAATCTCAGTCTTCTCCTAAGATCTCCGTCTTCGCTCGCGAGGCTGTTTCTGGTAATAATACACTTATTTATTTTTTTATTTAGGAATGAATAATAATAATAATAATAATAATATTGTTTAGAATTGAACCAAGTGTTTTCTAATAATAATAATAATGTACATGCAAACTGATATCCAATTTTGGTGCTATGTTAATAGTTTAATAACAACAACAGTTATCTGTTTCTGGTCATTGAGTTTGTTTTACTGTTTGGATTCATTATCGTACGTGTTAGTTGAAAGTTAAGCCATTGTTCTTTCCTAATTATGGTCAGCTTAGGCTGCGGGGTACCATTAATACGGATTAACCCGATTGAATTGTATATGTAATTTCTCATAATTATATACACACACACACACAAAATTCTACATATAATTTTTCTAAATAAGTATAACTTTTTAAAGATTTTGACCAAATTTGATCGGTTTTGGTTGAAGTTTTTTTTACCAATTTTGACAGGTAACAATTTTTGGGTCCGATTAGGTGAAATTGAATCGGTAGCACTCCAATTTCTAGGGTTGTAAACGAACCGAACGTTTATGCGAACAGTTCGTGCACCGTTCAGCTGGAAGTTCGTTTACGTTCATGCGTATAGTTAAATGAACAAACATGAACGGAGGCTGCGTCTGTTTATTTGTGTTTGTGAATGTATGGTAGTGTGTTAATTTGTTTGTGTTCGTTAGTTAAAGGTTTGTGTTATAATTTTATAATATTTATTTTTTGTAATAACCAACCTAATATTTAAATTTTATAATTTTATTTTTTATGTTCAGTTCGTTTCGTTAGTGGTTTGTTTTATAAAGTCTTGCTTTTATGTTTTAACTAACAATAAATCTAACTTGTGCTTTGTTGACATTATTAAAATAAAACTGCCAATTGTGGAATGATTATGTTTATGATAATTATCTCAAGTGCTCAACTTTATACTTAGTTAAGGTGATTATGCCAAATGTTTTGGATTAAGAATGTTGTGTTATTTCTTTTTTTCCTTTAAATAGCACATGCTCGTTTACGTTCATGAACCGTTCGTGAACAAGTTCAATCCTTAACGAACAAACACAAACATGATTATCCATTCGATTAGCGTTCATGAACCGTTCGTGAACAAGTTCAATCCTTAACGAACAAACACAAACATGATTATCCATTCGATTAGCGTTCATGAACCATTCGTGAACAAGTTTAATGCTAAACGAACAAACGTGAACATGAACAAGGCGTTGTTCAGTTCGGTTCGGTTCGGTTCGTTTACAGCCCTATCGATTTTCGATTAATCAGTGCCTAATCTCAAATTTTGCAACACAACTGATCTTACTTAAACTATACTACTATAGTCCCAAATAATTTGAAATTGCATCAGAATTTTCTAATTTTTGCCTTTAGAAGTTGAGTTTTGTATAAATTCTTAACTTCTATGTGAAAAATTTGTTGGATCTGGATTTTGATGTTATTTGAAGGTAAAACAAATATTAGAGTGACACTGTGACAGTTAGTGTTTTAAGTTTTGCTTTTAACATATACTGATGAAAATTATGTGGTGCAGTTGGAAAGGAAGATCAAGATATGCCATACCTGTTATACTTACAAGGTGGACCAGGTTTTGAATCACCGAGGCCAACTGAATCTAGCGGGTGGTTGAGTAAAGCATGTGAAGCACATCGTGTTATTCTATTGGATCAGGCATGCTTGTTAAACTTTTACTACATGCTTGTTAATATGGTTGTTTAACTTTTATACTGTCGTTTGACGTGATCAAATGCAGCGTGGAACAGGGCTGTCGACTCCTTTGACCACATCATCTATGCTTCAAATTAAGTCTGCACAAGAGTTGGTTGATTACTTGAAATACTTTCGGGCAGATAATATTGTGAATGATGCTGAGTTTATTAGAAAACGTGTTGTTCCCGAAGATGGTCCTTGGAAGGTTTTGGGTCAGGTATAATAACTGTTTTTGTTCTTTATGTTCGGTTTATATTTAGCTAGGCAAGTTGCATAAAAAAGTAATGTGCTTTTGTTGGATTTCTGTTTGGGGCACCATACAAAAGGCTTGAACTTTTGAAAAGTTTTTGTCTAGGGCAGTCTTGTGAGTTAATTAGTCTCCTTCCGGAAACCGTCACGTCAGCAAATTAAGTCAATATGGTCATCATTTTCCACGTCACCATGTTGACAAGTTGATCCGGCCATTTTTTCCCTAAACCGAAGTTTTTAGTAATTTGAACTTTCTTACTAAAATTTGTAAAAGTTGTATGTATACACAATAGTAATCAAGTGTCCCACTAAAGTCACTCAAAACTTATTTTTTTTCTTTTTCTCTAGCGTCACTCAACTTACTTTCATTATGTGTTCTGATCCTTTGTAATTTTTTCATAAATGTAAGTTTATCAAGATTAAGTGAGCCAAATGAAACATAACTTATATTTGTTAGCATTTAGTGATCAATTTTCTTTTCTTCCAATCTGACTTAATTTTAACAATTATGAAACTTGGTTATTATTTAGTGAATTTTTTTCTTCACTACTATCTTCTTCTTTAACTTAGTTGAAAAAAAAGTTATTAATCATCAGTAACCGAGATTCATATATAAAACTTTAAACATTTTATAAAATAATTACGCCGAATTTGAACATATAATGAAAGCTGAGTGACTTTAGTGGAACACTTGGTTACTAGTGGGTGAAGTTTTCCCTTACTGAAATTGCAAATTAAGTGTGATTAGAAAGCTGACCATAGCTCACCATCATATTGCCGTAGGAAGTTATTGCATTAAAGTTTACACTATATATTAACTACTAATTTTTTTCATGCATAGAGTTTTGGTGGCTTTTGTGGAGTGACCTATCTAAGTTTTGCATCAAAAGGGCTGAAAGAAGTCTATCTAACGGGTGGAATCCCGCCAATCGGTGATGGATGTACAGCAGAGGCGGTCTACAAGGCTTGCATCGGTCCAGTTATTACCCAAAATGAGAAATACTACAAGAGATACCCTCAGGATATTGAGATCATTCGTGATGTTGTAAATTATTTACAGGAGTCCGAGGGAGGCGGGGTGAGTTTTATAAACAATTCTACAACTCATTCTAAAAAATCAGCACATTGTCTCTAATCGTGAATTTTTGTAAATTATAGGTTCCTCTTCCATCTGGTGGTATATTAACCCCCCGAGGCCTACAACTCCTTGGACTTACAGGCTTAGGATCTAGCACGGGTTTTGAGCGCTTGCATTACTTGTATGCCTTCATTCACTTACTTCTGTTCTTAAATACTCTTGCATTTCTCGATGTAAGGGCATTGTTTGACTAATTGATTACTAATCAATGGGTTAATTTGCGTAAACTTGTAATCAACTTTGGTTCAACTTATATTTTGGGTAGCCAATAAGCCAAATTTGTTTTCTCCCATGAAAAAGTGTGACACTTTTCTAAATCTTTATGTTTAAGGAAACATTTAACCTTGATATAGTTAACACAGCAAAGAAAAGCCAACATTTACAAAAGGTTAAATTACCTGACCTCCTTAAAATGAAAATCGTCAAAGTTTCTTAATTTTTAAGGGCGAAAACGACGACGGTTTTTATTTGTTTTTAATTGGTGTGCATGGGCCAGTTTGAGTTGGTTTTGAGCTCAAACAAACCAAAAACCAAGAATTTGGGTTTTGGGTTTCTGAAAACCGTTCGGTTTTGGTATTTGGTTTTCACAATGGGTTTGGTTCGGTTTCGCTTTTCTGGATTTGCCATTTGGGCTTAACAATTTTAGGCCGAAAAAAGAGCGCCAAAAATAATGAATTTGAGCCTGAAACTTTGGCCCTAATTCTTTTGTTAATTAATGATTAGTTAATTACCACGCATTCGGGCCTAAAAATTTTGGGTTCGGTTATGCCAGTTTATGGTTACGGATTGTTTTTTTTATTTCATGCGCACAGCTAGCTGTTTTTTGATGTTGTGTTTTTTGTTTAGGTTTGAGAGAGTGTGGGACCCGGTCATCGTTCCTGGAGGAAAGAAACAAATCAGTAATTACTTCTTGAACGCGGTAACAACACGTTTCCTTTCCTGTCTACCTTTTATGTCTGCAAATAATTTGTTTGCTGACATGTCACTAATATGCAGTTTGAGGCGTGGCTTTCATTTGATACAAACCCACTATATGCTCTTTTGCACGAGTCTATATATTGTCAGGTGAGCGCACTAAATAAACGAATTTAATTTATTATTTTATAAGCTATTGTGTTATACTTTATCTTGATTGTAACGCGAAGGGGGCTGCATCGCGGTGGGCTGCTCATAGAATAAGGGAAGAACATGGACATAAACTTGATGCTGTAAAGGCTGCTAAAGAAGGCCGGCCCATATTTCTAACCGGAGAGGTAATTAAGAAAAAACCTTATTTTCAATATATTTAGATTCAAAGGCGTTTGATCGTTTGCTTGGTTTAGATGGTGTTCCCGTGGATGTTTGATGAAATTCATGCTTTGAGGCCGTTTAAGGAAGCGGCTAATTTGTTGGCTGAGAAGAAAGATTGGCCTCCTCTGTATAACAAAACAGCATTGAATAAGAACACGGTATGTGTTTTCTAGGGATAGTTTCTTATGTCTATCAAAACTTGCTGCATTTTCATGTTTATACAAAAAAAAAATCGTAATATCAAATAGGGGTGTTCATAAACCGTTGAAACCGAATGAACTGTCCAACCTGAACTTCTGAAGCATGTTGGGATCCAAACGGTTCGGTTTTGACGGTTTCTGATTTGGAAGTTGGAGCGGGTTGTTTAACTTTCATTATTTATTTTAAATTAATGTTATTTTCATTATTGGAATAGTTATTTATGTGTTATAATCACAAACTATTTTTATCATTTTTAAATTTTTAATACAAGCTAATGAGTTTGAAAAAAATAAGAAACTTAGCTCAAACCGCCAAACTAGTAGAACCATCCGGTCTAGCCGACCCACCCAACTGGACCAGTTTGGTTTGCCGTTTCCCGAAACCACATTTAGCGGTTCAGCCTAGAGTCTTCATCAAGACCGGGCCAAATAGAATATTAGAATCGTGAACACTCCTAAATTATTAATACCCTTTTTGAATTTATGACATTCATATCTTTCCTTTAAACTTGCATTAGGATGAGAGTTTGGAGTTTAAGGAGATAGAGAAGGGTATAATGGTCATACTATAAAATGTATATAATGAAAGTATTTTGAATGGGTATATTTAATATCAGTTTTTTTGGTTGAATAAATATGATATCATGGAAGTTTTCACTTTTCTTGAGTACATATGATGTTGCCGGTTTTCTCTATATAAAAAACTTTCCTAAATTTTGTTATTTTGATTTCTGAAGTTGATGTAATTTTGAAAAACTGGACAGGTGCCGGTTGCTGCTGCAGTTTATTATGAAGATATGTTTGTTAACTTCAACCTGGCAATGGAGACGGCTGCAGAGATAGCAGGCATACGGCTGTGGGTGACTAATGAATACATGCACTCGGGTCTCCGTGATGGGGCGACCCATGTTTTGGATCATCTGACGGGATTGTTAAACGGCAAGAAGCCACTTTTTTGAATGCAAGGTCTTGACTTGACTGTATTTATCCGTTTTTGCTTCTAGTTGTTAAATAGTTCCATACCAGTCAGATTTCTGGTTGGATCGTACGACGCTCCCTCGGGCCAAGTTTTTTACAGTAGAATTTAGATGTTTTGTTTATGAGTTCCATACAGGCTTGTGTTTATGTTTTGCACTTCCATTTACATATCTAGGGTGTAAATGAGTTGTATAATATATATTTGGTATTTTAAATATAAGTTATTATATTTATATAAACGATTATGCTCGTTTAGGCTTGCGAGCCTGGTCAAGCTAGGTGTATAAAGCTCAAGCTCGAACTCCTTAAATCCCGGCTTGATATGAGTGCAACCAAATCTCAATTAATCTTGTTGTGCTTGTATCCTTGAGGTCTTTCTAGGGATTTGATGATTCGTAAAAAGTTGTGGAGAGTTAGCAAGTTTTCTCCACAAGAAAACATAAATGTAACGGCTAGCGAAGCGGTCTTCGAGGGAAGTTCATTGGGACGAAACTCAAACCGGTGACCCTACTTTAGCGTCGGATTTACTCATAAACACAGTTCTTCAAATCAGAGTTTATTAAAACTTTTTCCGGAATATAAAACATCAATCATTTGTTACAAAACGTTAAATCTTTTCTTTGATACCACATCACAAAACTTTATATTTAAAACATCTTTACTTCTTTCTTCAGATGCCAGCCGTTCAATCCATGCCGTGTGTCATCCTCATGCTAACTCTATAATCAGCTCACCTGCGTGCATACTAAAAGTCAGCTACGCTGAGTGAGTTCTAGTTAATCGAACGCCATACAATACATACACATACATACATATCCGTAGATACGTATCCATACTTCACTAGTTACCCTTCTGTTCTACATACATACTTGCTACCATACATACATACATATCTACAATCACTAACCTCAGTCTACCGAGAGTACGTTCATAGTTCACCGTCTATACCTGTACTCAAGGTCGTGAACACGTACAAGGTTCGCAGTCCTTACCTATGTTCACCATTTATGGTACGTACAAGGTTCGCAGTCCTTCCCTATACCATTATACATCCACAACACGTACAAGGTTCGCAGTCCTTCCCTATGTTGCAACCTAACTCATAGCACGTACGAGGTTCGCAGTCCTCCCCTATGCTACAAAACCAGCACGTATAAGGTTCACAGCCCTTTCCTATGCTGACATACATCCACAACACGTACAAGGTTCGCAGTCCTTCCCTATGTTGCAACCTAACTCATAGCACGTACGAGGTTCGCAGTCCTCCCCTATGCTACAAAACCAGCACGTATAAGGTTCACAGCCCTTTCCTATGCTGACACCTATCTACATTTACATCTATCATCTACATCACGTATAAGGCTCGCAGTCCTTAACTACGCCATCACCTGCCGAGTCTATGTCCGACAGAAGCTAGAGGGATTTGCCATCCTAACTTATCATGTCGAACATAGAACTCACATGCCAATCGTGTACCTATATACACATACTTCACATATACGATAATTACATTAGAACATAAGAACACTCCAGGCGTTCTTTACATCATTCATTTAACCATACCCCTTGTCGATACGTGCAATATCCGAAGATCGTTCACGCCCCGACAAGTGTTCATTTGAAATGTTCATACATCTTCGATATATAATGTTCGTACCTTTATTTTTAACCTGACAGTACGCGCAATATCCGAAGATCGTTCGCGTACCGACAAGCAATCATTCATATCTATCACACATATCACATATGACATACACTTATCACTTAGGATAAATGTATTAACAACACATCGAGTATGCACACAGCCCCGAAAACATAACAAGGAATGGGGCTAGAAACTCACCTGAATTCTGCTTCTTTTTCTGATAGCTGTAAATCCCTTCTCTATCTGAGCTCGACTGACTGTACAAGTTACACGTATCAATACTCGTCTGATCTAATCTGGTGGCCTAGTATTAGCTTACTTTAACTTATCGCTTTATAATTTATTTTCTAATCAAACTTGGCTTTAGGCGAAGTTAACCCTCGGGCGAACTTAGCTTCAGGCGAAGTTAAACCTTAGGCGAACTTGGCTTCAGGCGAAGTTAAACCTTAGGCGAACTTGGCTTCAGGCGAAGTTAAACCTCGGGCGAACTTAGCTTCAGGCGAAGTTAAACCTTAGGCGAACTTGGCTTCAGGCGAAGTTAAACCTCGGGCGAACTTGGCTTCAGGCGAAGTTAAACCTTAGGCGAAGTTACGCTTGAAGGCGAAGTTACGCTTGAAGGCGAAGTTCATCAGGCGAACTTAATCTTGCAGGCGAAGTTATCGCGCTGCAGATCTGTTTGCCCATAACTCCTTCGTTTCTTAGCCAAATAACTCGATTTTGGTACCCACGGAATCGTATGATCGGCGCCTACAAATCCCAACCATCAAATCGGCCTAAAATCGACGTTTTAGGGGTCCGATTTGGGCAGTTTGGGTTTCGGGTCCGGTTAACCCATCCAATCCTAACCATTTTCAGTAATATTAGCTTTGTTGGATTTGTTCTTACCTTACCAACTCAGATCTATCAACAAAATCTCGGGTCTCGGCTTCGAATCTTGATCGGTTTGAATGTGTGTGTTTTGAGTGTGTGAATGGAATAGACGTAAATGAAGATATTTTGGGGTTTTGGGGGTATTTATATCCCTGAAATCCCATTCTCATTTAACCCATCTCAATTAATCCAAATCTATAACCAACGTCCATTACCCGACACTAGCCCGACCCATACCAACTCCTACTCTTTTATTTATTTCCTGATAACCCGAGTAAACTTTCCCTCTATTATTAAGTAATATAATTAATATTATCTTGAAATTTCGGGATGTTACAGACGAAACTCAAACCGGGAAGTCAAGGCCAATGAAACCTAGATCTTGCCTGGTTCAAACTTGTTTGTTACCAGTTTCAGCCATGGGACTGCTGACCAAGTGCGAGTTTGGGGTTATATATTTTGTAAAATGTTGCCGATTTGAGAATAAAATAAAATAAAAATCTTACAGATCAATTTATTATTATATTCATATAATTAATATAAGCTTTAGGTTGACTCATAATCCTTAGGCTTAGCTCAATTAAAGCTTTTAGCTAAGTGATCTCGAAGTTAATGGGTTAATCGGTTCATTTACATGTAATGGAAGTTTTAAGATACGATTTGGTGATCATCATCAAATAATGCCGACTTGGTTATTTGAGTAACCTTGAAAATGAAAAACTTTATTTGTCATCACACTGCTTGATGGCCCAACTGGATTATTATGAACCTTAAAAGGTAAAATCTAACCTCGCTTTGTGGTAAGAGAACGGGGTCTCTCGACGTCCACTGATGCCGATTTGTATGGGAAATGGCTAAAATGGAATATATATATATATAACAGACATGTAGGAAAGAGGTTTTCGGTGAAAGAATCACTCATGGGGGAGAATAGTCGAAGGCCGTGCTTTTGTGAGAGGAAAATGAGAGAAATGGCTCTCCATTTGTGGGAGGAGAAAAACAAGTACCAGTTCGTCAAGTACTTAAGGGTAGCATCCAACATGGAGAGTGGGTGTCGCAAGTCCCATGCATATGCTCTTAAGACCATTCGCAACCAATGACCACACCCTTCTCGCTGGTTAGACATGCACAGGAGACTTATTTGGTATTTGGTCCGTGATCCTTGTATTGTTTTAATGTAGTTATTATTATTATTATTATTATTATATATTATAATTTAAAAGTTTGGTGTCGCAAAGCCAAAGCCCCCGCTAGGCCAATTCATTTAATAGATTTCATTATGTTCGAAATTTCTTTAAAAAGATTTGGGTATTGATAGTTCTTTTTCTTCTAAACACACATGCACATACATATATGCACATTTGCTATTTTTGTATACTTTAAAATAAATCATGAGATAAAATCATAGAAAAGTAAGAAAAAACAAATAAACCATTTTTATTATTATTATTATGTACATGTCATGTGTTTATATGATTCTTGCGGTTTTATAATATACGTAGTTAATCGGATGAAAATACGTCCCAAACAAGATACACACCTACATGTGATAGGGTATGTTCTTTTCAGAACCAGTAGTATATTGAGAATCACAAGAATTGGCACATACATGTTCATGTTTGAACCGATACATGATTCTCTATTATTTGAATTTAATATATTAATTAAGTTTATCTATTATTTAGTTTCCTTATCATATTATAACTAGGTTTCTTTCTTATTTATCTTTTTCTATTTCTATATATTTGTTTTCCTATAAATTGTAATCATTGCTTAAGAAAAAAAATAAGAAAATTGTCTCAAGTTTGATTTCTCTTATTCTTTCTTGTTCTTGGAGCCTAACCCACTCTACGGGTATATTGGGAGATTGACCATCTCGAATCGGTCTCTATCAATGTCACTTCAACGAAAAGAAGTAAATATCTAAAAACAAATGACTTCGCATGCATAAATATACACATAAATGTTCATGCAGTGTCTTTGATGCATACAGGCCTATCAATATTGTGTTGTTAATTCGTTATTATTTCACATATTAGTTTGTGTATATGGTAATATCAATTAAAAAAGTAACAAACTTTTGTAATTCTAAAGCAACACGTGTCTAATCATCACCATCCGCATCCAAAACCAATAACAAACATATATATACATATTTAACAACAAGCATTTACAATTTACAACCAATTCATCATCCAAACCTAACCAACTCATACATTTTCTATTTTTTTTTTCTTTCTAATTTCATAATCAAGATGGCTGGATTGGTAGACAAGGCCAAGGAATTCGTGGCGGAGAAGGTCGCCAACATGAAGAAACCGGAGGCGACCGTGAAAAATGTCAATCTCAAAGACATCAGCCGCGAATGCATCACCTACAAAGCCGACGTCAATGTCTCAAATCCTTACAGCACTGCTATTCCGATATGTGAGATCTCGTATACATTCAAAAGTGCCGGCAGGTTCGTCTGTTTTGTTCATGTTGTTGCATGCATGTATGATCGTTGCGGATTCTATGCAAAATCGCAAATGGATAGATCAAATGATCGATAGATCACAAATGAGTCAGACAATTTGATCATGGTTTTTGTTTTTGATCGATACGATTATTATACACACATTCCGATATGTGATTTTGGACGAAATGACGATGCATCATTCTTCGAATATGATTGATTCAAACGAATGAATCACGATTATTACTTTTGAATTTTAATCAATGCCTATCCTTTCAGTATGATTAGACCCAGAAACATTCACAAGACGTTTCTTTATGTCCATTTATATAATGAGCGAACGCTAACAATGTTTTCTGTTCATTGCAATTAAATGAAGGAACATGTCAACATGAACACATGTTTCATTCGTTAATTACGTTCATGTAAGCTCGTTTATTTCCATTTGTTCGTCGATGCCCATTTGTTTATGTTTCTTTAACCCATTCAGCTATGTAATTTCATAATTTTTTTTAGAAACTATTATACATATGTTGGACTTCGTTTGGTGTCTGTTTATGAATAATATTCATTTGTATTTGTTCATTTACGTCCGATTGTGTTTTTTCCTCCATATTCATTTGTGTTTTTTCCATTTATATTCGTTTGTGTTTTGTGATTTCATTTGTTCGTTTATGTTCATGAACTGTTCGTTTATGTATAAATAAAAAAACAAACGAACATAAATGTACAATCATAAGTACGATTAATCGAACCAAATTAATCCCAATTATTACTTATGATCAACATGATTCTTATATACAATTTCTGATCTATGATTGTTTCGAATGCGCTATTTTTTTATGAAATCAGGGTGATTGCTGAAGGCTCCATCCCAGACCCAGGCTCGCTAAAGGCAAATGCCGACACGATGCTAGACGTGGGAGTTAAGGTGCCACACAGCGTTTTAATAAGCCTAATAAAGGACATTGGTGCTGATTGGGATATAGATTATGAACTCAATATCATTCTCACCGTTGATCTCCCGGTCGTTGGTAACCTCAACATTCCGGTGAACAGTGTTGGGGAGATTAAACTCCCTACACTATCCAGTTTATTCGGATCTTCAAAGACGGTTTAACGATTAATGAGAATACCCAATATGGATTTCATGGCCATATGATATGAGACTTGTATACGACTATACTATACGTATACATATACGTTTGTTTTAAATACCTTATAGTGTGTGTGTGTATATATATACTTGAATTCCAAAGGAAGATATGTAACAACACATTTCTTTATAATGAAACTACCTTCCACCCACCATGAAATTGTTTAACCATTTTGTATTTTAAGTGTAAGAGATTTGTCAAAGTGATGGTGGGAAATTTGTTTAAAAAGAAGCGAGTGGGGTTGTTCGATACACGATCTTGTTTAAAATCAACACTTCCAAGACTCATTGTTCTTTGGAACAGAGGTACGGTTAGCCTATATCCCACCCTCCCAGAACCTGTTTATAGCATTGCTATTTGTGGGATCTTACTGGATATGGTTGTTGTTGTTGTTAGGGGTGTGCAATAAACCGAAAAAAACCGTTCCGAAACCGAAAAAACCAAAAAATCCAAACCGAAAAAACAGAACCGAAACAAAAAACCGACGGTTTAGTTTTATGTTTTTTGTAAAAACCGAACTAACGGTTCGGTTTTGGTTTTCCATTTAATTAAAACCGAAAAAACCGAACCGAACCAAATTACTAAATATTTATTTTTTATTTTAAGTAATTTATAACAATTTAATAAATATGTAATTCAAATATTTTTGGTCAAGTATATAATAGTCTATTAGTTAACAATGAACATAAGTATATATACTTCAATTCATAAATTTGTTGTCAACTTTTTTTGCGGCCTAAAATTTTTAAGCTTAAATGGCAAAACAGAAAAAAACCGAAACCGAACCGAAACCAAAATGAAAACCGAAAAACCAAAACCAAAACCGAAAAACCCGAAACCGAACGGTTTCAAAAAAAATCCAAAAACTGAAGTTTTGGTTTTCGGTTCGGTTTTAGCCCAAAACCGCACCGAACCGCACCATGCACAACCCTAGTTGTTGTAAACTACTAAAATTGTCAGTTTCCTGCAATTGTGTGAATTGTAGAAATCCAAGGTACCAATTGTGTCAAAAAAGTAACCTTATAAAGTTTATTTTCTTTTCTTTTTTATATTAAAAGTTGATTTAATTTACATCAATCAAAATATAAGGTAAATGGACAAGTTACAAACATGAATATGGAAACACTATTGATTATAAGGTACCAATTGTGTCAAGCCGTTAGCCCCTTCTGGATTGCAAAACCAAATCTTTTATAAAAGATGTTATGAATATACTGATTCCTCGTTTAGCTGAGGTTGTTTCTAGCTTGTTTGTTATAAAAGTTCATTTTGCAATGTTATTTATTCGCAATTGACGGATGTTATAAATGTGAGTTATCATTGCGATACACTCTCTAAAAGTCTATTCACGGAAATAAAGTCTTTTCCAATATAACCATAAGAATTCTTATGATTATCTGAACATCAACTAGAAAATTAAACTTAACCCGACCCGTTTTCAATAATTTTTTTAACACATATAAACATCTAACGGTTTTTTGGTCATTAATGACCTTCTCTATTACTGCCATTTAATAATGCAGTTCACCGTCCCAACCACCACCACCCCCCCCCCCTCTAAACCCCCTTAATCTCTCCTCTCTCTACAGATGGACCACCATCATTCACCACCATGTCACCACCACCAATTCCGAGCGCCTCACAATACTACATCGCAAACCTCAGTCTTGGCAATTTAATTGCCCTCGCCTTTGGCTTCTTAGTCCTATTTTTGTCAGTCTTATCCTGCTGCATATGTTTCAATCACTGGCGTATTAACCGAGACCCGAGAATAATAATCATAGGTGAAGGTAACAACGACAACGACAACGTCAACGAGATTCATGATGTTAGACTGGATCAACCAGTGATCAATTCGTACCCTAAGTTTCCATTCTTGAAGAGAACTGTCAAAGATATTGATCCGATGTGTGCAATATGTTTATCCAAGTATAGGGAGGCAGAGATGATGAGGATGTTGCCGGATTGTAAGCACTGTTTTCACCAGATTTGTGTTGATGCTTGGTTGGAGCTTAAAGCGAGTTGTCCTGTTAGTCGGAACCGGCCTCTGCAGGTGCCATCGTCAAGTCCGTTGGCAGAGGTTTTCCTGTTTTCTCAATACTCCTCCGATGGTCGTCACTTGAGGTGATCTTGTTAATTTGCTAATTGTTATCCTAGATTAATTGTCAATTTTATTAGGTTTTGATTGTTGGTTTTATTTGTGATTGTGTAAATCCAGATTGCTTTGGAGCTTCTATTTTAGTTACTTTCATTAGATTTATTCACGAATTGTTCTTTTCATGGTGATCTTTTTCTTTTTTAGGCACATCGTGGATGTAAATGAGCCGGGTCCGTCTCAAGCTCGAGCTTAATCTTAAACTGTTGCTCATCTAATAAATGAGTTTGTGACCAAGCTTCATGTATCAAATTTTACTAGCCTCACAAACTTGACCAAGTTTTATATATAATAATGATTATAAGTTCTCTATGAATCATAATATCATTATCATCGTACTCAGTATATCCCACCAATAGCAATGCTATGGTAGGGTCTGAGGAGGGTAAGATGTAGACAGCCTTACCTCTATCCCATAGGGATAGAGAGGCTGCTTCCGGTGAGACCCCCGGCTCGATAGTAGTTTTGCATCAAGCCTTGGACATAAGGCACATAGCACTCAATCATCGGGACACCGGCTGATCGGTGCATGTGCCCTTGTCTTTCGGCTATCAACGCCACCACATGATGCCTGATTAACCTTCCGCCACTTTTAACGTTATTTTCACGAGATTAGTAAAATAACGTCAAAATTAGTGCAATTTTACTTTTGCCATAATATATATTGTTTAATTTATTTATTATTCCTTGAGCACCAAATAATAAAAAAGAGAACCTTAATGCAGCCGTAGACGTAGGACAAGTTAGAACAAACCACGTTACATTCTTATGCTCATTCTTATGTTCCCGATTCACTTGCCTACAATTTATCATGCTAAACGGATATTCTTATATTCAAACAGACTAGGTATATAAAACTTGAGCTCTTTAAAAAATAAAGTTTAAATTATTCTCCACCTCAAACTCGACTAAATGTGAATTTTTAGCTAGCCAATCTCAAGTAGCCCATTAACCACTCGGCTCATCTAAAGTCTCTCTTTGCAAGTTTCTCGAGGAGATTCAAATACCATTATCTCAATTCCTTAACTCAAATTCGCCAATTTTTAAAGACTAACCAGGCGTTATCTTCCCTAGTGTTTTTCTTAACCACATCAAATAAAGGTATCATCTTTGTAACAGAATGTACAAATGCTAATAAGATCATAATGAAAAAATTAACAAAAATAAATAAATGTTCACCGTTCAGATAGCGGCCGGTACACTCTGTTTTGGTTCAGAGCTGCTGGAAACTGTTGGCAGCCACACGACGTAACCGCTTATGAACAGATGTGATCTGGATTCTGGTGGATTCAACAGTATTTTAGCAAACATCTCTATGCCTAAACTTCTGCTTGTAAATGGAGAGAGATAAGAGATTAACAAAGTGGCTGTTGTCATTTGAGTTCTCCGGCGCGCTTCGTCTGTTTTTCCAAGCTAGCACAAATCTGGTATTAAAACCAAAAAAAAAACGGGATTAAACCCATATTAAAACTGTACATACACAAAGCCGTGCAATTGAATATTATACGGGTAAGAAAAAGATCTATGTTAATAATATCATGTAATCATAAACTTAATGTATCAACCCAGTGTAAAAAGTGATAATATGTAGCACCGAAGTAAGTTTTATAATTGTAATGTTTGTGTCAAACCCTGGGGGGTAGTAATGAACCCCTTGTGGATGCCATGTTACAAAAAACAAGGAAACAGCTGTCATTCGTCGGGTTTACCTCTATTCAAACTATGATCACATTATGAATATAAAGAGAATATTTTAAATTATATTTGTTTTTGACAGGAAAATAATAGAGGTGAAAATTGGGATTGACATGTAATGTACAATGACCAAAAATTTTCTAGATGCATTTGAGTATCAGACTATCAGTCGAACATCAACTTCGTTTTTAAATGACATTAAAACAGAAGAATTAGCTAGTGCCTAAGGGGATAGTAAAACCCGAGCCTAACGTGAAAATAATCATGATTTGGGTTGTCGTGTCCAGCCCGTTTAATCAATAGGGTGTTCGCGTTGATGTTTTTAACCCATAATGGGTTGTGTTTAGTCTCGGCCTTGCTTGATTCCATTGAATTAAACATGTTAACCCGTCAACTTGTGTTAGTGCCAAATAGAATATAAATGCAACAAAAAATATTTAGAAGGTCAACCATTTATGACCCGTTTAACACTTTAACCCATTTATAAATTGATTACAACCGGTAACCATATGACTCATTTAGATAAATGGAATAACAAGTCATGTTTGGGTTGGCAGGTTAAAGAGACGAATAATTAAAAATAGGGATTTCTGTCAAAAGTTATATACACCTATAGACAAGTATCCTATCAAGTAAAACTATGTTGGATATCAGGTCTATTAACCAAACACAAACACATGCAATTTGAACAACTCATTCGACTCTTTTAGTATTAGCATAAACCGAAAAACAAAAACACCACCAGAACTGATAGGAACTGAATATAGAAGAGATGAAATCAAAAGTGTAAGATATATTGAATTGAAGAAGATGATCTCAAGGATCTACAATTGGGTAACTAACCACCAAAGTGGTCCAGGGCTATGCCCTTCTCACGCTACTGCAATGAGCCTAACAACTATATAATATCTCTTCATACCCCCCTAAATAACTATTGATTATTATTTATAGAAATAGAAATTACACTTACCCCCTCCCACAATTAACATAGACTATTAAGTAACAAACTATAATAGAAAACCCTTCAAAATCACAAAGATCCCTATTTATACTACAATCCTAGTCAGTCCCTAACCATTATCTCTAACTCTTTTAACAATTTATCTCATAATAATAAATAAACGATTCAATTTAGTCTCTAACCTTTATCTTCTTTATCTATAAAAACTTTATTCAGTTCACCCCTTGCACTTCTCGGTTGTCCATACTAAACCCGTGTTCATATGTGAAATCAAGATTATATCCTTCAAACTATACCTACATAAAATACACTAATGGCTGATAGATGTTCATTGATAGGCACAAAGGCAATGTGTTGACAGTTGCTAAAGCATTAAAAAAAACATACCAACAATACAGCAGCTGCTACCAAGTTTAAGCAGTGTAATGCAAGTAATATGAAGATCATCAGGGTTTCACGAGATAGGATGCCCATATTTCATCAGCTGGAGGGGGTGGTTGAACCCAATGACCAGGTATTCGACTGCAAAACAAGCCAAATGAAATCAAATAATTTAAGCTACAAAGAGATGATAGGTATCTATGTAAGAAATTTTCTAATGCTCAAAGAAAGATGCTTCTGGCAGATTTTAACTGCATTATTAAGAATAACGTGCTTGCCTTCCTCCAGGTCTTATATATGCATCCCACATTCGTCTGACCTGTAAGAAAAAATATCGTCTAAAATCAGCCATTTTGTTTATAAATCCATAAACTCTTTTGGGTTATTTGGGTGTTTTTCCTTTTGCTTTAAATAAGTGTGGTGCGATAGTCATCTCATAAAACGTTAACAGAATTTAAATATCAGTTGGTAAAAAAGAAACCAAATGTGTTACAACCGAGTGAACAATGGGGGACTATAGAATATAGTTGTAATTTTCAACCGCTATCTGGCCAGAGACCATCAGTGTATTTTTTTTCCAAATAATCTCATAGTTTCACTCAGCTAGGTAACAGAAATCATAATGATCACTCAGCCCAATTTTGATTTTTAATTAACAGTGATATGTACGATAAAAATTATAAAACTTGCCTCGATTAATGTTCCCATATCAGTATTGCTTCCATGATAATAATGATAAAATTCAAGTGGTAAACTTGCTGAATAATCATATCCTCTTGTCGAGGCTGCAACTTTAGATCTTTGATTCCCGGATTCCATATCAACGGCTGCCATTGAGCTACCTTTTGCTTCAGTCTCGGTTGTTTTTTCCTGATTTATTTTATCTCCATCTTCCACATTATTTTGATCTTCTGGATTTATAGCATCTGCACCTGTTGCGTTTCGAGATTCCTCAGCAGTTGCAATGGCATCTTTGGCGGCATCTGTGCCGGCGACCGCCATTGCTTGCCTCTCCTCTTCCTCAACAGCGGCACGAATTTTCTCCATAAATTTGTTGTCCTCATCCGGGAGAAAATGGCCTGCATGATCATTAGATATGTAAATGATGTTCACATGTTGATAATCTTATTTGTAAACATAAATTAGTGAGTTTGTGAATGATGCATTGATCATAGCAAAGCATTATTATTTAATAAAATCTACTGCAAACCTTGTTTTGTTAATTTCTGGATCCTGATGGACCGTAACTCTTGCAACTTCTCCACAATCAACAGAAGCTCAAGCTGAAATAGAGAAAATCATCATCTAAACAAACTAGAAAAAACATATGTTTTTAATACAACTAATGAAGCATCAGCTGCTAGCAACCTCGTATAAACAATATATAAACTACTATTGTACATTACAAGATTATCACCTCAGATTCTAATCTCTTTCTCTCCTCATTAGCCTTTTGCTTTGCAATTTCCTTCATTTTCTCAACCTGAAAAAAAAATTGCCCTAATTAAATTGCAGATCATGAAATTAAAGATATAGCAAAAATAACAGAAAAGCTAAGAATACAAAAAAGTCAGTATTACATTACGCTTAGCTGTTTCCTTCGCAATTTCCCTAGCCCTCCATTCATCGGCTTCTTGGTCAACTTGATCAAAACGCTCTCGTTCCTATTGTAGAAACTCATAGTTTCACAAACTACAACTAAAAGATGAAAGAAAAAGAAAGAAAAGAAAAGAAAGTGCAAATTCAGTTATCACCTTTGCAAACATTTCACCGACACGCTGTCTCTTTCGTTTCCGCCAAAGTTTGTTTCTTTTGTGTTTTTGGATTTTATTTGACAATCTAACTGCTGCAGATCTCTCCTCCCATGGTGTTTTATCATCAGTTATAACCCTAAATGGTTCAAGTTCATTTCTAAGCTTCATTATTAGACCATTAGCTGCTTCCTGTGTGATTTGTTGTTGTGTATCCAGTGATATCTTGTTCTTCTCTAGAAACTTAGAAAACCTTTCAACAGCAGCTTCATTTGCTCTGTCATCTGTTCCTTCAGAATGCTGCTCGGTGCCTTTCATTGCAATAAGCATCTCCAACTCTTTCTCCCTGCAAGAAACCCTAAATATTAGAGATCTATCACACCAACTGTAATCACATAAGGTAATTCCTATATTCAAAATGATCCTATCTTAATCAAGTTATCACAAATTCATAAGCATCTCAGTTTGATTACTTTTGTTTAACTTCATTGTTACCAATAATCCATATTACATCCCTAATGATACGTAAACATCAAACTATGATTCAAAATGTTAGGTGGCAAAACGAACGGATTGGAAAAATCAACTATAGTAGGGGTGTGAATTTTTAACACGAGACTCACATTTTTAAGTTCACTCTAAACTGCTTCGGGTCAGTTTCGGGTCAACCCATGGGTTGGCTGTATATTATAATTGACAACATATGTGTTTTATGTCATAGCTTAAACCGATTGGGCATTCTATGCAAAGATTTAGAAGATAAAAGAGAAATGTGAATAATATTTGACATTTAATCGTAATTGTTTTATATACATTTGTATCTTTGGTTGTAATTTGTACATATTAGAGTATAAAGATGCTAGAAACCACGGTAAAATACTGGGTTAATCGAGTAGCGTACGCGTGTCGTACTTGAGTTAATGTGCTTGACACGATTCTCTGGTGATAGCTTAAGAACCGTTGGCTAGACATGAAATTGATAATTTAATATTAGGGGCATATAGCTGGTATCTGTTAACTTCAATGGAGTTCAATTTCACTTCTAGACCAAAAATTCATGCTTTCAGAAGCCTCCTAATAATAGCTTAAGAACCTTTAGCTAGGCCTGTAAACGAACCAAACATTCGATGAACTGTTCGGCGGGAAGTTCATTTATGTTCGTTTATTTAATAAACGAACGAACATGAACATAAAATTTGTGTTCATTTAATTAAACGAGCAAACATGAACATAAAATTTGTGTTCATTTAATTAAACGAACAAACATGAACACGTGTTTCGTTCGTGCATTTATGTTGTGAACGTTCAATTATGTTTGTTCCATAGTCACATAATTCGCTAAGAAGGCCGTGTATTTCGTATTTGATCGTTTTGTTCCCAATCGAAATCATAGTCACATAATTCGCTAAGAAGGCCGTGTATTTCGTATTTGATCGTTTTGTTCCCAATCGAAATCGCAAAACGTTCCCAATCACCATTTTGAGTTGACTGGTGCGGCGTTTCTAATCGATATTGAATAGGAATCCAATTAACTGGTTCGTCGGTTCTGACTGAAACTGAAATCGATTGTACAGGATCGTTTTTTTTAGCCAACGGATTTCAACTTAATCAATTCAATCAATTTGGTCGGCATTCGGCAAATAAGGCAACTCCTCGTTTCCAATCGTAAACGATTCTTAGGTATTCAATAGACGATCAATTTACAGCCGACCTTCCACTAGTTTCCAAATATAACCAACCAAGTTACCGCACTAAATCAGTTTATAGTTTAGAGCAATTTATATTATAAAACATAAATTCATCAATACCAGTTTACAGAAATAAAATCAATTTATATTTTGGCCATTTGTATTTTATGTTCTGGTAATTTGAATTATGGAATTTGGTAACTTCTGTTTTGAAGTGGGAAGATCGAACCGACCTCTATGGTACACCGTACCGGTTCATACCAATGTGAACCTACCCCCTACTAACCGAATACGCCACCACTAGCGAATTGCGTTATGTGACTACGGTTTGTTCATTTATGTTCGTTTATTTATGTTTTGTTTGTGTTCATTTATACTTGTTCATATATGCTCGTTTATGTTCGCTTAGCTATGTTTTGTTTATGTTCATTTATGTTTGTTCATATATGCTCGTTTATCTTTGTCAAATTTTGTTCGTTTTTGTTCGTCATATGTTCGTTTAGATTTTAAACAAACGAACATAAACATGAACACACACATACTTGTCCAATTAATTTAAGTGTTCGTGTTCGTGTTTGTGTTCGTTTAAAGTCAAACAAACGAGCACGGACATACACGCCGTAGTTCGTGTTCGTTCGGTTTGTTTACAGGTATAAAACTGACTTAAAATTAGGGCAAAATAAATAGGTTCAGTTTCAAATCTTATACTCACATTGCTTCTGCGAGATTAAGAGTGTTTCGAAGCTCCTTCAGAGAGCCTTGCACGTTATCGGCGTTCCAGAAACCACTAGTCACCGGCGGTGCCGGTGGAAACCACGGCGGTGGTGGAATCATTGGCCGCATCATCATTGTATTTGGATTTGGATTTGGATTCATTCATACAAACAATTATGAATTCAGCAGAGCTAAATAATAATAATATTATCACCGGTTATGAATCATGTAATTCAGCTATTTGGGTAAACCCTAGCGGTTGTTGGGTAAAAACTGTAAACAAACATTTTATGACGTCAGAATGCACCTTTGTGTAGAATATAATGTTTACTGAGCTACTCGAGACTGGTTTGTTACTGTGTTCTCGAGTTTAGTAAATGATTAAATTAAGGAGATAAAAGAAAATTTGGTGTTTAATGGCGAAGCTACCTTATGGAGTCTTTGAAATAATCGTAATGAGAATGTGTTTACTCACTTTACTGTTTAATGGTCAGAGTTATCCGTAACACAAAGTTTTGGGGATATTATTTAGTTAGCTTTTCTTTGACTTTTCAATACGCCTTTAGGGGAATGGAGGCTTTGGTTTGTTTTAACTTGGAGGTAGTGTAGTGATGATGGTGTTTCGTTATGTATGTTTTGATTGGTTGGTTTGTTTCAGTCTTGTTGGGTTGCATGCCCCCTTTTTTAAAAGTTAAAATGATGTAAGCATTGTCGTTTCAAAAAAAAAATAGGGAAAAGAAAAGATAAATATTGAGAGCATTCACAATGGAGCTTCATTCTTCTATCCCAATATTTTAACTAAAATATATACTATTTCATATAAAATTGTCCACTTTTTAAAGACATCATATATCTGGTTTCCCATATGTACTCATCAAGTAATAATCAATGAAAAATACAAATTTTCACTCACAACAACATTAAAATAAAGGATACATGATGAATAATGGTCATCCATATATGGGGGTTTAGTTGATTGATCCATATAATATGAGGTATAAGGATATGATCTTCAATGTGGGAGTTAAAATGAATAAAATCACGTAATTTTCTTATAATTTGGGTGTGGGGGGGAAAGACGGGGATGTTGGGCCTAGGCGGATCAAACAATCATATTAAATAAACAACCAAGATTAACCTTTAGAGAATTCCATTATAATTGCTCTAAGTTCGTGTTTTAGAGTTTGAAAGAAAGAAAAAGGAATTAAAGAATGTTGAAAGATGTTAGGAGGGTAATTAAGTTATCTCGAAACCCTATCATTTTGGAAGAAAGTTAGGAAAGAAAATTATTAAAAGCTTTTATATCTATTTTTTTCTCATTTAGAAAACTTGGAAACACAACTATTTACTGTTTCTTTCTATTTCTTTTCATTTCTATCATTGAAAAGGACTCGGAAACAATTTGTTAAAGCTCAAATTAGTCCGAGCACATTTAATAATCAAATGAATGACCCGATTGTGAACCTCCTACTGGGCTTAGAATTGAATTTTAAAGGCCGTCACTCCTGCCTATTATTACATATTTACATTTTACATATAGTGAAGTGTTAAATAGGGTTGTTGTACTAAACACGAACACGACACGATAACTAATCGTGTCATTTTTTTTAAACACGAATATGTTTAGTAACAGGTTAACATGTTAAGACATGTTAAGAGATGTGTTTAAACATACAATAAATAATACATAAACAAAAATTTTCAAAACAAGCATAAAAGCCATAAATTAATACATAATCCATAACCTATTTGAAACAAAAAACCACAATACTTAACATATATGAAACAAAAAATCACAAATTCATAAAAATAATACGGGCTTGATGGACATGAGTGAAATGCCGTATATATATTTTTTATTTAGGTTTAGGACCTTAAGAGTGTATATTTATTTTATTTTTTTTAAATTAAAAATCTACACATGTTACTAATAGGTTAACATGTCTTTAACTTGTTATGACACAAATAAGAACATCCATTAAAAATATAATACGGGTTTTGATGGACATGAGTGAAATGTCGTGTGTGTGTGTATATATATATATTACTTAGGTTTAGGACCTTAAGAATGTATATTTATTTATTTGTTTAAAATTAAAAATTTACGCAGATTACTAACATGTTAGCATGTCTTTAACCTGTTAGGACACTAATTTTAACATGTTTTAAACATGTCGATCTGTTTAAGACACGAAACATGCTAAGCTCAAACCCAAACCTGTTAAAACACGTGTCGTACCGTGTTAACTTTTCCGTGTCATAAATAATGCTAAGCAATTTGAGGCCCATAAAAGCCCATCATTAAGCCTGATTATTAGGCATAGGGTCCATAAAAGCCCATCAGTAGAATGGATCTTGAAATCTTTAATAGACATCTACTACTCTAGAGCTGTCCAAACCGCTCGACGCTCAAACTCGCTCGCCGCTCGCTCGAAAATTGCTCGCTCGCTTTTTCGCTCGATTGAAAACGAGTGTAACACCCCGTTACCGGTGCCTCACATTTGGACGTTGGATTTACTCATCAACATGGTTCTAATAATCAAAGTTAATAAAAACATTCGCGGAATATAAAAACTTTCATAAAACATGTCATAGCAAACCATAACTTGTCTTAAAGCAACATCTCGTCCTTCACAATAAACAAAACATTAAACTTAAACGTCTTGAGTCTTCCGATGCCAGCCTCTTATTCAATGCCACGTGTCCCCTCAAACGAGCTGTCTCATCCTACTCACCCGCGTGCATACTAAAAGTCAGCTACGCTGAGTGAGTTCTAGTTAATCACACATAATACAATACATACACTTACCTTCCATTATGCATCCGAAGATACATAATAATTACTTTACTAATTTATTTTCATTTCATAAGTTCATACATACGTTCGTACTTTATTACTTTCATTATATATAAATTACCGTCCTTTTCTATCTCATATATTATTAGGGTCCGATCCCTTCCTTTTCTATCTCAGATATTATTAGGGTCTGGTCCCTCTTTCCTTTGTCTATCTCATATATTATTAGGGTCTGATCCCTTTCTTGTCTGTCTCAGATATTATTAGGGTCTGTCCATTTTTACTTCTCTATCTCAGATATTATTAGGGTCTGGTCCCTTTCTTCTCTATCTCAGATATTATTAGGATCTGGTCCCTCTTTCTTCATCTTCGTACATACTGTCTTTACATACCCATAACATACATACTTTCTTTAATCATTCATACATATTCATATATCGTACATATATATATCATACACATTCATCTATCATAAACATACCTCCCTTGTTGGCACGTGCAATATCCGAAGATCGTTCACGTACCGACAAGCTTTCATTCACGTTTAATATATACATACATAACATATAAACCATATAAGGCATACACTTACCAATTAAAGTAAGTGCATTAACTATCACATCGAGTATACACATAGCCCCGAAAACATAACAAGGAAATGGGGCTAGAAACTCACCTGAATGCGGTTACGTTCACCGTTAATAGTTATTCCCTTCTTGAGCTGTGCACGGCTAACTGTATAACATTTACATGTATCAATTAACTATTACCACTCATATCGTATTTCTATCTTTATATAACCCACAATGAACGGGGGTCCGGGGGCAGCGCCCCTGACAGCGGGGTTCTAGGGTCGGCAGCCCCTAGCGGGGTCCAAGGGGCAGAGCCCCTGGCTGGGGTTAAACTGTCAGGTCAACTTGGAAAAATTTTATTTTCATTAACTGCCTTAACACGTTTTCCATTATCATTTTAAATCATTATCTATGTTGGCCTTGTCTAGATAAGCTCCAAGATAATGGGCTAGTTTGTCTAAATTGGATATGGGGTTAGCTTCATGTGGACTTAGCTGATTCAGGCCCAACTGTCCATTATGGTATCTGGGCCTAACTGGACTCTGGCCCAAATCCAAACAGAGAACCGAGAACAGAGATGGCCGAGAACACTGATCTGACCGAGAACTTAGATTTGACCGAGATCTTATATTGACCGAGTACCCCAGTCATCGATAACCCAGGTCACCGATAACTCTCGTTGACCGAGATCCCGTATCTGGCCGAGGACATGGGTTGGCCGAGAACCCTCAATCTTGGCCGAGAACCCCCAGTTCAGCTCATCTTTTCATTTTTATGTTTCTACCTTGCTCAGTTACTGTTCTAAGGTTCAATTCATGAACTTTTAACCCCTTTTTGCCATCATTCATAACTGTTTTACACCAATTACCACCCCAGCTTCAAGATCTAACCTGTTTTAGACATAAAGCTCAAACCTTTATAGGGTTAAAACGTCCTAGGCTAGATCTAGGGTTTCCTTTATGAACCGTTTATACCTCTGAGTCCATTTCGTCCATTTTAATCATCAAGTTTGTATTTTTATGAAACATCTAGACCCGATCTATTCTAGGGTCAAGTTTCATGGCAAAACGTTCATAAAAATGTAACCTTTAAGCTTAAAACGTACCTTTAGAATTCTCTCCAAACCGTGTGTAGCTTGGTACGTGATCTAGGACTTGTTAGCTTACTTGTATGATCGAAGATTCAATATTACAAAGCTTGGTTTTGAGTTCGGATGGTGGCCGCCGGCTAAGGGAGGTATATTTGGCTTAAGTGTGTGTTTTAAAGTGTAGGCAAATGTGTAGAATGGATAGAAATGGAAAGATTTAGGGTTTAAGGGGTATTTATACTCCCTTAAGCCCATGGACCTAAGGCTCATATTTCCTTTTTAGTCCATGATTAATTCCCTTAATTAGCCTACTTATCTTTCCTTCATTATTTTATTATTTCTTTACCAAATCAAGTGAACTCGGTTATTATAAGCAATAATATTATTACTTGAAATTTTAGGATGTTACAAGTCTTCCCTCCTTAAAGAGGTTTCGTACCCGAAACCTAACTATTACTTAAACAGACTAGGGTAAAACTTTCGCATCTCATCCTCAGCTTCCCAAGTGGCATCTGACCCTTTGCGATACTTCCATATCACTTTCACTAATGGTATAACTTTGTGACGAAGTTGCTTCTCTTTGCGATTAACAATCTCTATCGGTTGCTCAATGTAGTTCAGCTGTTCATCAACCTCAATATCCATCAATGGCACGTGAGACGTGTCATCAGCTAGACACTTCCTCAGATGGGAAACATGGAAGGTCTAATGAATTCCCACTAACTCACCGGGTAAATCCAGCTTATAAGCTACTTCACCCACGCGATCTAAAATTTTAAACGGTCCAATTTACCTCTGTCACACCCCCATCTAAGGCCTAGGAGTATGACTCATAAGTTGGTATCATAATTGTAAATAAATCAGAGTTGCGTCTAATTAGCGGAAGACTTATAAATTTAAGGATCGAAAATGTAATATTTACATATATCAAAAGTCGGGATTAAAACACCCGTTTAAGTTAACAAAAAATTTATGTGTTTATAATTTACAAACCATCATATGTTTAAGTTTACAAAAAGAAATCCGAGCCATCGGATATATCTAAGCACTTCGTCACTCCAAGTGCTAAACTTGTTCACCTGCAAAATGTAATAAAATACGTCAGCAACGAATGCTGGTGAACACGCTGACGCAAAATAATTCTTTTACTTAATTACCCCTCGAGGCTACGCCTGCCTCAGCCCAACGTGGCTTAGGAATAACCAAGTCAAATAACACATTATAAACCAGAGCCTCTACACTAGGTCACATCACGAACACCGCAGCGTTCGACTTCAATTAAGTACCCGTAAATATACACATAGGGTCGTACTCCCTGCAGTGGAGTGTCCTACGACCAAGGGTGGTGAGATCATGCCCATACATCGCATAGTACCACCTATGTAAGGATCCAGACATATGTATACCACAGCCTGAGGGCTAGGTTTATACCCATAGTTATAACGGTTTTAGGAACACATAGTCCCTTGTAAACAATTTCATATAACAAGTTGACTTAATTTGAAAACAAGTTTAAAAGTTTGGGGGCGTATTCACCTTGTCTCTTTAGGATCGGCTTCACTCACTGTCTAAGGGTCTTTCCCTTACTTTATCTCGAACCTATAGTTACGAGTATAAATATTTGTTAGTCGGATACACGATCCGGCTTAAGACCTTTAGTCTTATATCTCAATCCTCGATTGAACATTTAGTTCAATTCTTATTTACTTGAAAACCTCTTGTTTAAAAGTAAATTATAAACCTTTAGTTTATATTCAAAATCCGACGTTTCTTCTTCTCCAAGAAACGTAATCATTTTCTTTTATTATTTAAGAATTCTCTTATTCAATAAATAATAATTTCATAACAAAGAATATATACATATATACTTACACACATATATACGTATTCATTATATTCATGATCATACTTTCATTTGTTTCTTTGTTATGATTATTTCTTCTTTTATCGAGGTATCGAGTATAACCCCGATTTAAGGCTTAAGCCTTGAATATAATATTTAATTATATTGAATTCGATATTACGCCTAACCTCAAATGGCGTAAGGAAACTCTAGGGACTTAAGCAGCACTCCGACGCCGCTTTACTTATCTCGACACGCAAATCGAGGAATGCCAAATCTTCAACACTCGTGAACTCGAGCTTCAAGAACCAACACCATCTTGGTTGTATGTGGGTGGAGGGTGGTATAAACTTTCAAGGAAACGATACACAAACAAGGACTCGGGGCATGCTAATCGAGGTGAATTGTTTATACGAACTTGGTATTTTAGTGAGATGTTAGAGAGAGAGTTGAGAACTCAGTTTGGTGTGTGGAAAATGAGAACCCGGACCTTGCTATTTATAGACGAAAAATCGGATCCCATCGCGGTACACGATGGGCTTCTGGGCGCCCATCGCGTACCGCGATGTAGCCCAGGTGAGTCACCTATATAGGCCTGCCATGTGTCGACACGTGGCAGTCGCCGCTCCACGTGGCGACACGTGTCGGCAGTGTTGCACGTGGTGACACGTGGCAGCACCTAGTGCCACCGTGTGCCACGTGGCACACGTGTCACAATGTGTCAGACACCCCATCGCGGTACGCGATGGGGCTCTCCTCTGACTCATCGCGTAGTGCGACGGGTCAGGAAATTAAAATTTTCATTTTAAACCCTCTAGTTTGGAATTTGGAAATTTTAGTCTCTAGACTTTGGAAAGTTGATACTTTTGAACTCGAAATTTTCACGGTGTTACAACCTCGGACTCAACTTTCCTCTTTTCCTAAAACGGATAATCCCTTTCTAAGGCGAGACCTTAAGCATCACATTGTCACCAACGTTAAACTCAATAGGTCGTCGCCGCTTATCAGCATAAGACTTTTGTCTGTCTTGAGCAGCTTTCATTCTTGCTTTAATCTGATCGAACTTTGAAGATGTTTCTTGAACCACTTCTAAACTTCCCATCTTCTTATGACCAATCTCTCCCCAACATACTGGGGTTCTACATCGTCTACCGTAAAGCATCTTAAACGGTGGCATACCAATACTTGAATGGTAACTGTTGTTATAGGTGAACTCTGCTAGATGCAGATGATTATCCCAACTTCCACCAAAGTCTAAAACACAAGCACATTGCATATCCTCAAGGGTCTGGATCGTCCTTTCAGATTGTCCATCGGTTTGAGGATGATACGCCGTACTGATGTTCAATCTCGTTCCCATAGCTTCATGGAATTTCTTCCAGAACCTCAAAGTGAATCGAGTATCCCTGTCAGACACGATCGATAACGGTACACCATGCTTAGATACAACCTCTTTGATGAACAAACCTGCTAACGTTTCTGATGAGATGGTCTCTGGCAGAAAGTGAGCACTCTTGGTCAAACAATCCACTATCACCCAAATGGTATCATGATGCTTAGCTGTACGAAGTAGCTTAGTTATGAAATCCATGGTGATGTGTTCCCATTTCCATTCTGGTATCTCCAAAGGTTGCATCTTCCCATAAGGCTTCTTGTGATCTGCTTTGACTTGTAAACAAGTTAAGCACTTACTGACATAATCTACTACACCATTCTTCATTCCTGGCCACCAGTAATCTCTTTTCAAGTCTTGGTACATCTTTGTAGCTCTTGGATGAATCGCATATCTTAACTTATGAGCTTCGTCTAAGATTAGACCTCTAAGATCTCCATGGCGTGGGATCCACATACGGTCAAACCTAGTCTTAACACCATGCGTGTTTTCTATCAACTCATCTTGCTGTCCGAAAATCCTTTCTCTCTTTACTAACCCCTCATTTACCAGCACCTCTGATTGCACTTTGATGATTTCTTCAAATAGACTTGAGTTCATAATCAACTGGTATGACTTCACTGTTGCAATGACTTCCTCACTCTTTCGACTTAGCGCATCAGCAACTACATTGGCTTTATCGGGGTAGTATTTTATGTCACAGTCGTAATCTTTTATCAACTCTAACCACCTTCTTTGTCTCATATTCAGCTCCTTCTGCTCAAAGAAATACTTCAAGCTTTTATGGTCGGTGTAGATGGTACACTTAGTACCATATAAGTAGTGCCTCCAAATCTTGAGAGCATGCACTACCGCTGCTAGCTCTAAATCATGCGTTGGATAAGTACTCTCATGAACCTTCAATTTCCTGGACGCATAAGCTATAACCTTCCCTCGCTGCATCAACACACAGCCTAGACCTTGATGCGAAGCGTCAGCACAAACCACCAGATCCTCGTCACCATCGGGTAAAGCAAGGATTGGAGCTTGCGTGAGTCTCTTCTTTAATTCTTCAAAAGCTTATTCTTGATACTTACCCCAACTGAATACTATCGACTTTCGGGTCATACTGGTCAACGGTGCGGCTATCTTGGAGAAACCTTCGATGAATCTCCTATAGTAGCCAGCTACCCTAAGAAGCTTCGTATATCATTCGGATTCTGCGGAGTCTTCCAGTTTTTTATCGCCTCAATCTTGGCTGGGTCCATGGTAATCCTTCAGGATTGATCACATGACCTAAAAACTGCACTTCTCTTAGCCAGAACACGCATTTCGAAAACATAGCATACAACTTTTATTCCTTCAACTTCTCTAACACCTCTCTCCTGCACTTCTCTTAGCCAGAACGCGCATTTCGAAAACTTAGCATACAACTTTTATTCCTTCAACTTCTCTAACACCTCTCTCAGATGCTCAGCATGGTCAGACTCACTCTTAGAATAAATCAATATATCGTCATTGAAAACGAAAACTGACTTGTCTAACATCGGCCGACATACCCTATTCATCATGTCCATAAATGCCGCGGGAGCATTCGTTAGACCGAATGACATTACGAGGAACTCGTAGTGTCCATAACGTGTCCGAAACGATGTCTTATGGATGTCTGCCTCCTTCACCTTTAGCTGATGACAGCTTGATCTAAGGTTAATCCGTGAGAACCAACTTGAGCCTTGCAGTTGGTCAAACAGGTCATCAATCCTTGGCAAAGGATATCTATTCTTTACCGTAAGTTTATTCAACTCGCGATAGTCATGCACATCCTCATAGTTCCATCCTTCTTCTTCACGAATAACACTGGCACGCCCCACGCAGAAACACTTGGCCTTATAAAACCCTTGTCGAGGAGTTCTTGTAGCTGGGACATCAATTCTTTCATCTCGGACGGTGCTAGACGGTAAGGCGCTTTCGCGACGGGTTGGGTTCCTGGTACTAAATCTATCTGAAGTTCTATCTCTCGCTCCGGTGGTAACCCTGGAAGATCCTCAGGGAATACTTCTGGGTAGTCGCGCACAATAGGAACATCTTTCAGTTCTTTCGTCTCGGCCGTAGCGTTGACAACATACGCCAGGTAGGCACCGCACCCTCGCCTTAACAAACCCTCGGCTTTTATCATCGAAATGACGTTAAGCCCAGATGCTTCCTTATCACCATAAACCGTCACTACACTACCATCCGAAGACTTTAACCTTATTATCCTACTCTTACACACTATCTGAGCTTCATACTCAGACAACCAATCCATTCCTAAAACCACATCGAACCCTCTTAAGGTCATGGCATACAAGGTAACAGGGAAATCATGTCCCTCCAATTCTATCTTACAGCCCTTAACCATTTTCATTATTTTAACCGAAGTGTCACTAGCGGTTTCTACTATAAAAGTTTCAGACACTCGGCAACATTTCATTTGAGCTAATTTACTAAATGGCGTGGCTACGAAACTTTTGTTTGCACCAGAATTAAACAATACTGAAGCGGATATACCGTTTACTAGAAACGTACCTGTCACGACATCTGGAATCTGCTTGGCTTACTCTTGGGTCAACATGTAGGCCCTAGTCCTTGGCCTAGCTTGATCGGCATCCTTCTTCCCACTACCTCCAGCTTCACCCTCGGTGCATTCTCTAGCAAAGTGGCCCGTCTTACCGCACTTATAACATGCGGACTTCTCGATACAATCTGGGGCATAATGTCCCGCTTTTCCACACTTATAACAGGCATTCGACCCTAGCCTGCACTCTCCTCCATGAGTCTTTACCACACTTATGACAAACATCAGATCCCTTACCCCACTTGCACTCACCACCGTGCATTTTACCACATGTCTTGCACGATCTTTTCTCCCACACTTTCTGCTTTTTATCCTTGGAGTTCCACATCTGAGTACCGGGTCGTTTGACATTGACCCACTTCTTGTATTTCTTCTTTTCTTCCACCATAATATCATCCGCAGCCATGTCTGCATAAACCATTTCTACGAGCTCAACAGCAGAGTCTAAGGTACCGGGTTTACTCATCCTGACTAGCGTGCAGAATCTCTGTGGCAATCCTCTAACATAGCACTTGATCCTTTTGGCCTCAATGTTAACCATATCGGGTACCAACCTAGACATTCAGTTGAACTCGATGGTATACTCACGATGTGTCATCGTACCGGCTTTTAGGTTTAGAAACTTCATCTCCGCCCTCTCAACCTCGGCGTCAACACAGAACCTCTTCATCACTAACTCCTTCAGATCTTCCCACCTTAGAGCTTTAATCTCATTGCGAGTCTTCCTCTGCTCCACACTTTCCCACCAATACATAGCCTCATCACCGAATGACTGAGTAGCATAACCCACAGCTTGGTCGGAACGGCACTCGCTGATCCGGATAATTTTATCCATGGAGGTTATCCATTGTAGAGTAGCGACGGCGTCTCCCAAACCAGTCAGCTTCAGCGGGTCACAACCCTTGAAGGACTTATAGTTGCAACCACCTCGGCCCCTCTTCCTCTCATCAACTTTCACAGAACTTACCACACTCGAAGCCTCCCTCTCTCCTTCATCATCTTTCCTACCACCTCCTCCCGCTCCTTCAGCTATTCTTTCACGGCCTCCAGCAGACCCCTCCGGGTTCAAGTTCTTCACAGCAGTGGCTACAGCTTGAACAATAGCCGCTTGGATTAAGGGATCGAGTTGAACCCCTTCATTGTTGTTAAGGTTTCCTCCAGCTGCGCTTCCTTCTTCACCCGTGTTAGAAGCTGCCTCCACAGAAGGTTGTCGGACCACACGTGGCCTACCACGACGTCTAGTGCGTCCTCCTGCTCCAACAACTGCCCTAGATCCAGCCATCGTATTCTGGAAGGGAAAACACAAACGTCATCACTCAATGAACTATTTAGTACAAGGATAGTAAGGCTAACAGGTAAATAACATTGGCCAGTTGTGATTAGCTGATCACGTTACTTTCAATGTCCTATACACTTCCCCTTGCGAGTCTATTTGTGCTGGTTCTACCTTAAAAACAGTTAATCAATCAAACAATCAATTAATTCTATCCCTAACATTCACGTATCGCTTATTTAGCAATTAAGCTAACATACATTTTTAACCATTCACTTTACCTTTACTGAGCTTGCTTGAGTGACACATGACATTCTTGAACTAGCATCTTCTTTCTTTTCTTACTTAAATCTTATTCTCTATTCGAGTCTAAGCATGTAGGATGCTTAAATCTCTCGAACTTTGCTCTGATACCAACTTGTAAGGCCCCGTTACCCACATTTAGACGTTGGATTTACTCATCAACATGGTTCTAATCATCAGAGTTAATAAAAACATTCGCGGAATATAAAAACTTTCATAAAACATTTCATAACAAACCATAACTTGTCTTAAAGTAACATCTCGTCCTTCACAATAAACAAAACATTAAACTTAAACGTCTTGAGTCTTCCGATGCCAGCCTCTTATTCAATGCCAGGTGTCCCCTCAAACGAGATGTCTCATCCTACTCACCCGCGTGCATACTAAAAGTCAGCTACGCTAGTGAGTTCTAGTTAATCACACATAATACAATACATACACTTACCTTCCATTATGCATCCGAAGATACATAATAATTACTTTACTAATTTATTTTCATTTCATAAGTTCATACATACGTTCGTACTTTATTACTTTCATTATATATAAATTACCGTCCTTTTCTATCTCAGATATTATTAGGGTCCGATCCCTTCCTTTTCTATCTCAGATATTATTAGGGTTTGGTCCCTCTTTCCTTTGTCTATCTCAGATACTATTAGGGTCTGATCCCTTTCTTGTCTATCTCAGATATTATTAGGGTCTGGTCCATTTTTACTTCTCTATCTCAGATATTATTAGGGTCTGGTCCCTCTTTCTTCATCTTCGTACATACTGTCTTTACATACCCATAACATACATACTTTCTTTAATCATTCATACATATTCATGTATCGTACATATATCTATCATACACATTCATATATCATAAACATACCTCCCTTGTTGGCACGTGCAATATCCGAAGATCGTTCACGTACCGACAAGCTTTCATTCACGTTTAAGATATACATACATAACATATAAACCATATAAGGCATACACTTACCAATTAAGGTAAGTGCATTAACTATCACATCGAGTATGCACACAGCCCCGAAAACATAACAAAGAAATGGGGCTAGAAACTCACCTGAATGCGGTTACGTTCACCGTTAATAGTTATTCCCTTATTGAGCTGTGCACGGCTAACTGTATAACATTTACATGTATCAATTAACTATTACCACTCATATCGTATTTCTATCTTTATATAACCCACAACGAATGGGGGTCCGGGGGCAGCGCCCCTGACAGCAGGGTTCTAGGGCCGGCAGCCCCTAGCGGGGTCCAAGGGGCAGAGCCCCCCAGGTCAGCTTGGAAAAATTTTATTTTCATTAACTGCCTTAACACGTTTTCCATTATCATTTTAAATCATTATCTAAGTTGGGATTGTCTAGATAAGCTCCAAGATAATGGGCTACTTTGTCTAAATTCGATATGGGGTGATGTGCTTGCGCGTGCGTCTTAAAATATGATAGGATGTAATGATTTGCTTTTGCACAAGATCGTTTTTTAAATTTATAAAAGTGATTTCTACAAAGACTAAACACACACAAAATAGGTAAGTGTACCTATCGTATATGTAGAATAGTATTGGTAAGAACCAAGTATCGATCCGTGGATACAAAGGTTTCTAATAGTAAATCGTTGTTTTACTTTAATCAGAGGTTTTAATCATTTTGAGGTTAATTTTTAACTTTTTTTTATAAAATATAAATACTTATATATAATATATAGGTGACCAAGACAAGAAATCCTAAACGAGTTGTTAAATTATGCGAAGGTTACCATCTAAGATCAAGAATTCACTCCATTTTAGCATTGATAATTAATATGTAGACATGTGATAAACTTGCCGTAGCAATATATGATAGATAGCTCCATTGAGAGTGAAAACTAAACCTGACTGTGAGCTAGAATCATCTCGGTCAGTCTGGAAGCTAGCATCAGTGTAACACCTTACAGTGAGCTCCTCTTCCACTCCCCCAAACACCAAGAACATATCTTTGGTCCTATTCAAGTACCTTAGAATGTTGTTTACAGCAGTCCAATGGGCAATGCCAGGACTCTGTTGAAAACGACTGGTCATGCTTAAGGCATACGAGACGTCAGGTCTAGTACACAACATAGCATACATGATTGAGTCAACCGCAGAAGCATATGTAATTGCTTGCATACGCTTATATTCAATGTCCGTTGCCGGAGATTGCGATTTTCTCAAAACGGTTCCTTTAGTCATTGGAACAGCTCCTTTCTTGGAGTTTTCTATTGAGAAGCATGCCATTACTTTGTCTATGTAAGTACTTTGACTTAGCCCTAGAATCCACTTAGATCTATCTCTATAGATCTTTATTCCCAGAATATATGCGGCTTCTCCAAGATCTTTCATTGCAAAACAAGATTACAACCAATGCTTAACTTTCTTAAGCATAGGAAGGTTGTTTCCAATGATCAGTATATCATCCACATACAAGACGAGGAATGATATAGTGCTCCCACTAGCCTTTTTGTAAATACAAGGCTCATCTTCATTTTCTTTGATTTTCTCATCAAAGTGAAGATTCCAGCTTCGAGATGCTTGCTTAAGTCCATAAATGGACTTATTCAATTTTCAAACCCTATTAGGATATTTTGGATCGACAAAACCTTCAGGCTGAACCATATAGACATCTTCAGAAAGATGTCCATTAAGAAAAGCGGTTTTGACATCCATTTTTCATATCTCATAGTCATAGTATATAGCAATGGCAAGCAATATCCTTATTGACTTAGTCATAGCAACGGGCGAGAAGGTTTCATCATAGTCAACACCTTGAGTTTGAGTAAAAACTTTCGCGATTAGCCGTGCTTTATAGGCTTGCACATTTCCATGCATGTTGGTTTTTCTCTTGAAAATCCATTTGCTCCCTACTGCCCGACTATCGGGGGGTAGCTCAACCAAGTTCCAAACTTGGTTATCATGCATAGATTGCATCTCAGGGTTCATGGCATTTCGCCATTTCTCGGATTCCGGATCCAAGATGGCAGATTTGTAGTTAGTAGGCTCGTCACCAGACTCGGCTACTAATAAGACTTCGGGACCATCTAGATGCCATAAGTATCTAGAATTTGGTACGGGAGTCCTACTACTTCTGCGAACGCTCGTGTTCATGTGTGATGTATCAACAACAACAACTTGTTGATCAGACACTCTAACTTCCTCATCGGTCATTTGTGGTTCTTGAATTTCTTCAAGATCGACAATGTTATCTCCAGTTCCTCGATCGAGTAATTATTTCTCGAGGAAGTGGCCTTTCCTCTTGATAGAAATCGTATTTGTATTAGGATGAAAGAAGTAATAACTGCTTTGGTTATAGTCTCGGACGAAAACAACTTTTACGCCACGGGGATCAAGTTTGTCATCAGACTCACTTGTGACGTAAGCATCACATCCCCATACTCTAAGGAAAGACAAATTGCGCTTTCACCCATGCCATATCTCATATGGGGTTTTGTCTACCTTCTTAGTTGGAGCTAGATTGACAATGCGGGCGGCGGCCATAAGGGCGTATCTCCAAAAGGAGTGAGGCAAGTTGGTTCTACACATCATTGATCGAACCATGTTTAGCAAAGTTCGATTTCTCCTCTCGCTCACGCCATTATGTTGGGGTGTGCCAGGTGGAGTGAGCTGTGAAACAATTCCACGCTCTTTATATGAGTGATGAACTCTGAGCTAAGATACTCTCCACCTCGATCTGATCGAAGTATCTTAATGGTTTTACCAAGTTGGTTTTCCTCTTCGTTTTGAAACTCTTTGAACTTTTCAAAAGTTTCATGCTTGTGTTTCATAAGATACACATAAGCGTATCGACTATAATCGTCGATAAAAGAAACGAAGTATCTTTCATGGTTTCTAGACATGGTCCTGAATGGTCCACACACATCAGTATGTATGAGTCCTAACAGATCTCTTGCTCGTTCACTTTTATGAGTGAAGGAGTCCTTGGCGAGTTTTCCAGCTAAGCAAGATTCACAATCGTCAAAAGAGTCCGGTCCAGTGGATTCAAGAATCCCTTCGGATTGGAGTCTTTTAACTCTTGCCTTGCTTATGTGGCCAAGTCGGCAATGCCGTAGAAATGTATCATTGATGCCAGATCAGATACGTTTTGAAAGATGATATACATTATTATTAATTTGAACATCAATCTCATAAATACCATTTCGAGGTTTAGCCTCAAAGTAAAAAGATATCATTCAAGTAAGCAGAAATAGCCATGCTATTAAAAACGTACTTAAATCCTTGTTCAAACAACAACGAAACTGAAATGTTGTTTCTAGTCAAGCCAGGAGCATACAGACAATTATTCAAAGTAAAACTAGGCCAGATGGACAAGTAAAATGAAATACTCCAGTTTCCAGAACTGGTACTCTCTTCCCATCTCCAACGATGAGTTCCATGCTGCCTTTGTTCAGTTTCCTCCACTTCTCAGGCTCCTGCAAGACATTAACGATGTGGAAACCACATCCGGTATCAAATACCCATGTGTTGCTAGAGACAGTGAAAAGTTCAATAACGTATATGGAAATACCTCAAGAAGAGACTTCACTCTTGGCTCTCTTCATCTTAATCTCAGCAAGGTAATTGGGACAGTTTCGCATCTAGTGCCCCATCTTGTTGCATTTGTAGCACTGGCGTTCCTCAAAGGGCGGCGGTGGTGGCTTTGCAAGTTTCTTGTTAGTGTGAGTGGAAAACTTGGCAGCAACAGTAACTTTCTTCTTGCCTTTTCCCTTAAAACCCCGATTCTTTGGTTTTGGCTTCTTGACACCAGTAGATCAAATCATCAGAACTTGATTAGTCCTAGAAGGAATGTTCATCTCAGCCGTCTTGAGCATGTTATGAAGCTACGACATTGTCTTCACCCAGCCATTCATGTTGAAATTCATTAAAAATTGGTCGTAAGAGCTGGGGAGAGAGTTGAGGATTAAATCAGCTGCCATCTCATCGGGCAGGGGATAATCAAGTTTCTTGAGCTAATCGATGCGCCCCTTCATCTTAAGAACATGCGCACTGACGGGAGACCCTTTTGCCATCTTGCAACTAATGAGTTGTTTCATGGTGTCGAAACGTTCTTGACGCGCTTGTTTCTGGAATATGCCCTTGAGTTGCTCAAGCATCTCATAGGCACCAAAGTCTTCCAAGCCTTTAGCAAGCTCAGAACTCATGGCGGCTAGCATATGCAGGAGACATCAGCCGAGTCATCCTTATGCTTCTCATGAACTTTTCGAGCAGCGGCTTTTTTGTTTTCAGGCTCGGTTGGAACAGGTCCATGGAGAACATACAGGCGCTTTGCCATGGAGAGAACAAGTCTCAAGTTGCGGTGCCATTCGATGAAGTTGGAACCGTTCAGTTTATTCTTTACAAGGATAGACTTAAGGGCGTAGGGTGAGTTTTCGTTTGACGACATTTGATTAATTAAACAAAAGTAAATTTAATTAGTATTTTCGACGTTGTAGTCCTATTATTAATGACCCAATAACATTAATAAAATAGGAGCATGAGAATCTGGCTTCCAGTTATTAAAGGCAGCTGTAGCACACAACATTAATAAGTGGTTAGGCAGACTGACAACGATTGCCAATTGTGAATAGAGCACAACTCTCCGTTATGAGGCCTATATAGACAACGATTGTCTGTATAGATACGCTTAGCCTCATCTTTGCCCACTTTAAGTCTCCAAACAGCTGTAACACGTAACAGGAGAGTAAAGTAATAGTTGTCCTAATACAGTGATGTGTGAAAGGGACGGATGTGTCAATGAAACGCTTTCACCTTGATGGGATAGGGTAGAAAACAAGTGCGGTGCTCTAGCTCCAAACACTCGAAATTTCGCAATATGCCTCAAGTGTGACTTGTAGTAGGTTTGGCATAAACTATTGGTTTTAAATTGGGATTAATTTTATAATTACCAAATAGAGTAAAAGTCAAATTTTACTGTATTTATTATCGGGACGAATTGATGAACCCTTTCATCTCTCAGGACACTTAGTTTTAAATAACTTATGAAAAACTAAGTTTGTCGGGATACGACTAACCAATTTTAAGTTAATAGAAAAACAATTAAGTTATTAGTTTTGGAAATCAAAACGCTTTTAATTTCCTAAACATAATTGGTCAATTAAAATTGTTTATTTTAAATATATTTGGTATTAGGTCGGTGACATTATAATCTTATTATTAACAATCCAAGCAACCACAATAGCAAATAATAATATGTAAATCCTTATGGCCATAAAGGTGATCGGTCTCGCTAGAGCCAATTTAGGAAGACCGATCGGGTCAAGGGGTTCACAACACAATACAACCACAAGGATGGACTTCGTCGTGCATCCCGTCATCTTGTCCGAACTCCCATTAACTCCAAGAAATCCTTGAGCTCGTCCTCGGTTATCTTCACTTCTTCTTTATTAAAAATTTATAATACTAACATAATTTTCCTTATTACAAATTTGAACCATCCAAATGGCCAAAAAGAAAACCGAAAAATAAAATAATAACCGTTTACAATTTTGAACCATCCACATGGCCAAATAACAAGCTCAACAACCAAACACAACCAAACAAACATAGGTCGGGGCCGGATTTACATATTCAAAATAAATAATATTCGGGTCGTTTTGACTTGGTCAAATAAAATAAACAAAACTTTGACCAAATATAAAATTACACGAAATTAAATCTAGATCAAGAAACTTTAAACGATTTAAAGTTTGTGATGTAGATCCGGTTAAATGAACCGGGACCGACTCATACGTTGTAACCGCGTCTCTGATACCATTTGTTTTGGACAAAAATCTGCTAAGGATCAAGTATCCAAATTCGTAAAAGTGAGGTATAGTGCTAACACGATAATGACAAGTGTGTAATCGTAATATTGGTGAACACAAAGGTTTGATCACGATGGAAAAAACCCTTAATCACGATAATCTTACTATGGTCAAAACTTAACAAGGTAATCTTTGGACGAATTGCTTCGGTCAAGGATTAACGAGGTAATCGTTGGACGAATCTCTTTGGTCAAGGATCAACAAGGTAACCTTTGGTCGGTTAGTACGTGATTATCGTAATCTCCGGCACAAAAAACCCCCGGACGGTGAAAACTATCACCGTCAAGTATATTGATAATAAAAGGTAGTTACAAGCGTTGTGGAGTTGGTGATCGAGAATACAAGGTAAACTAGTGAGTAGAGAGAATGTTTGCTTCTGCTCTAGTGTGTGTGATAGTACATGTGTTGAATGCCTCTCCTAATCGATCATAATCTCAGTATATAAAGAAAAGAAATAATAACTAACTAACAATAGGGCCTAAAAATACGCAACTCCTCCACTAGCCACTCCATATCTTTGACCACGTGCATAAAGGAGTCTTGTAGCGAAAGTTTAGGCAGACTTGGTCCTTGGATCCGTTAATGTTGATAAATATCAACATTCATATGAGAAACAACCGTTAACAGCACCAAATACCGAGGATCCATGATCCTGACATAACTCTGGAACTCTTCAGAAGGATAATTGATCCAGACACGTCTTCAAGAATAACATATCCTCAGTACTCAGTTATTTGTGACACAACAAGAAGTCCTATAAATGCACCACATTCCCACTATCTTCATCCATGACTTTGACCACGTGTTTGACAAGTCCAATAGCGAGATATCCGGTGGAATAAGTCTTGGCGCCGTTATACTTATTAAATAACAACCTACACACAAGAAACAATTGTTAATAATACCAATTACTGAGGACCACTGATCCTGACAGGATCTGTCTAAGGATAACTGATCCAAGAACATATGTCAGGATAACGTATCCACAGTGTCAATTTTCTGTGCCCTAACAATTGCCCCTAAAATGGCGGTTGTGATAATATCGCAGCTGTCATTTTGCCTTTGAATTCAGACTTCCTGCAAAAACATATGAGATTTTACAAGCTAGATATAATTATCATATATATATATATATATATATAGTTTCCTTGAGAACTTCCCTTCAAGCTATATATTCGAAACCTCTTATTCTTCCTTCAAATCATGAACAACTAGTAATACTTGTTTAACCCGGGTAGATGTTCCATCTTTCGAATGGTGAAATCCGGGTTAAGATTTTTGGTAATTGCAAGTAAGCTTAATAAATAGACTGTCTGTTATTTTGAAAGTTTGTCTGATACAGCTTTAGACTTGTTGAAAGTTCTGAGAAATATTCTTTAGTAAAACGCTTTTAGGATAAAATATCCTTGCAAAAATAAACCAGGATCTTAAATCCTTATAAAAATAGATTGAGAATAATGAATCCTTATATCTATGAAGATATAAACTGAATCAAATAAGTGTAAACCGATAAACAGAAATCATACCGTAAGGTCTGGTTAGACCTAAGTTATCATAAGTATTGATCCTTTTGCAATCCTTATAAAACTGAATTAAAGGTTTTTGAATCCATAAGTATTGATCCTTCGGTGATTCTCAGAATCTAATTTATAATACCTGATGCAAATAACTTACGATATTATCTGGGATTAAACCCATCAAACAGGGGACACGCCCATAAAATAAACTGGGGACAAGCCCGTGTAATATGGGGACAAGCCCGTGTAATCTGGGGACAAGCCCAAAAACTGGGGACAAGCCCAAATACGGATGTTAACTGGGGACTCGCCCAAACCGGGATTTAGCCCAAACGTGAAAACGTCATAAACCGGTGGTATGGTACGTCTACCATAAATCGTAGGATCCTCTATATAGCCGAAGACAACGAAATTGTCAGCCACTAAGCGTGTACTGGTCCCGCTGCCCTGGACTATATGTTGGATAGCGTGCGCTACAGGCGATCGTGAGAAAGGTGAAAACCTTTAAACCGTAGGGGATATGACCATCGGGGGTCATATACAAATGTGGGCTAGGCCAAGAGAAATAAGATAATACCTCAAATGTAAAGGAGAGGTGGCCAACCTCTTGAGCATCAAATGAATCATTATAATCCTGCATGGTTATTCAAAACTTGGAAAAGATAAAATGTTAAGAATATATTATCCTTAAATTAATAGTAATAATTCAAAAAGAATAACTGATCAGAAAGATGTTACCGATTTAAGGATCCTAGATCCTTTTCTTGGATACTATATCCTCTCAGGATAGTGGATCCTGATCAGAAAAAATATTTCTTGAGGTGGATGGCATTCCATGCTCTTGGTAACCTGTTGCCTTCCATTATAAGCAAATGATATGCCCCCTTTCCTGCTTCCGACTCAATCTGATAAGGTCCTTCCCATTTGGGCGCTAGCTTCCCATTAGCCGAATTTGTTGTGTTTTGGAAGACTTTCCTCAATACTAGATCTCCTTCTTGAAATCTTCTAATTCTGATATTTTGTTGTATGCCCCAGCTACCCTTTGTTGATAAGCTACCATTCTGATCTTTGCTAGGTCTCTGAGTTCTTCTATAGTATCCAAGTCTTCAAGGAGGATATATTCATTGGCTTCAGGATCACGGATGCTCGTTCTCGCATTAGGAACACCATTTCTGTAGGGATCACAGCTTCTGATCTAAACACCAAAGAGAAGGGTGTTTGGCATGTTGCATTTTTTGGTGTAGTCCTGTCTGCCCAAAGAACATAAGGAAGTTCTTCAGCTCATTTTGGATCCTAGTTTCTTCTTTAGATTGTTGATGATGATCTTGTTGCTAGACTCTGGTTGGCTTGAGGATGAACCGGAGTTGAAGTGATCATTTTGATGCCCCAACTGTCACAAAAGTTAGTGGTTCTATTCCCGATAAACTGGGAACCATTGTCACAAACAATCTCAGCAGGAATACCAAATCTAGTTATAATATTTCGTTTAATAAATGATATTACTTCCCTTTCTCAGACTTGTACGAATGCTTCTGCCTCAATCCATTTGGAGAAGTAGTCAGTCATAGCAAGCATAAACACCTTTCCACCGGGTGCTTTTGGTAGCTTGCCCACAATATCCATACCCCATTTTATGAAGGGCCATGAAGAGGATATAGGATACAGAGGCTCCGCTGGCTTTTGGTAGCTTGCCCACAATATCCATACCCCATTTCCTCGAATACTCCACTGCATCATTCTTTATTGTTGGCCAGAAGTATCCAGTTCTGAGTATCCTGGAAAATAACGCTCTTCCACCTGTGTGATTGCCGCAATCTCCTTCATGAAAATCCTTGAGTACTTCTTGGATCTCAGGATCCTCAATGCATCTCAAATATGGACCTGCAAGAGATTTTCTATATACCATATCATTTAACAAAATATGTTGGGATACTTTGAGTTTGAAGGACTTGGGATTTTCTGTGGCTGGAATTTCTCCAGTCTGAATGTAGTTCTTGATAGAATGGATCCATGATCCTTTGTTATTCGAGGATAAAGGATCCCAGAGCACGATTTCTTTATCATTCGTTATCTCTCCAACTTCCTCTCTCCTATTTCTGGCGAGAGAATGTGGATTATTGGGATTTTCAAATCCTCAGGAATCTTCAGAAACGAGGCTAAGTTTGCCAAGGCGTGTGCCCCGGCGTTTTCTTCCCTTGGTACCTGTGTAATACTAAATATTTCGAAGGATTTCGATAACTCCTTCACAACATCTAAATATTTCATTAGTTTCTCACCTTTAACAGCATACGAGTCATTAAAGTGGTTAGTTATCAATAAAGAATCTACATAAACTTGAAGATACCTGATCCTCATGCTTTTGGCTAATTGCAAACCTGCGATTAGAGCCTCGTAGTCTGCTTCATTGTTTGTTGCTTGGAATTCACAAGCTATGGACTGGGGTAATATGCCCCCCTGTGACGATTTCCATAGGATCCCCAATCATGTTCCTCTTACATTGGAAGCATCATCGGTGAATAGTATCCAAGGATCCTTGGTATTTTACAGTTGTTGGACCTCCAAGTCAGCTTCTTTTTGTAGGTCGCTAGTGAAATCAGCCACAAAGTCCGCTAGTGCTTGAGACTTGATTGTTGTTCTTGGCTCGTATTGGATATCATATGCACTTAATTTTACAGCCCTCTTGGCCATTCTACCTGATAACTCTGGTTTTCTAAGAACATTCTTTACAGGGTAGTTAGTTCTCAAAATAATAGGATGAGTTTCAAAATAATGTCTCAATTTAGTAGAAGCCATAATAAGTGCAAGAATTAATTTTTCTAAATGAGAATACCTGGCTTCCGCATCTAGAAGACTTTTACTTACATAGTAAACAGGATGTTGTTCACCTTCATGATCCTTTACCAAGACGGCACTTACTGCGTTTCCTGAGACATCTAAGTACAGATACAAGGATTCTCCATCCACAGGCTTCATTAGAGCTGGGGCTGAGGATAAGTAATCCTTTAAGGCTGTAAGCGCAGCTTCATGCTTCTCTGTCCATTCAAACTTCTTATTCTTCCTAAGGATGTCATAGAAGTCTTTGCACTTCTCGGAGGATCTCGAGATGAACCTATTGAGAGCGGCTATCCTTCCTGTGAGCCTTTGGACATCTTTGGCGTTTGCAGGAGACTTCAAATTAAGGATGGCTTCGATTTGTTCGGGGTTGCTTCAATTCCTCGTTTAGTTACCATATATCCCAGAAATTTTCCAGCCTTAATACCAAAATGGCATTTGGACGGATTCAATTTCATATTATAATGGTCAAGGATATTGAATGCTTCCTCGAGATCTCTAAGGTGATCCTCAGCTTTCTTTGACTTCACCACCATATCATCTGTGTAGACCTCCATAGTCTTACCCAACTGATCCTTGAACATCATGTTGACTAGTCTTTGGTATGTTGCCCCTGCATTTCTTAGTCCAAACAGCATAGCAGTATAACAGTATATGCCGGTAGGAGTCATGAATGCTGTATCCTCTTGATCAGATGGTTCCATCTGGATTTGTTGAAATCCAGAGGAAGCATCCATAAAAGTAAGCATTTCATGTCCTGTCGTTGCATCCACCATGGAATCTATATGTGGTAATGGGAAAGGATCCTTGGGGCATGCCTTGTATAAATCGGTAAAATCGACACACACCCTCCACTTTCCATTCTTTTTTGAAACAACGACCACATTAGCTAGCCATCGAGAATACTGAACCTCTCTGATCATACCGGCCTTAAGAAGTTTTTCAACTTCTTCTTGTATGATCTTGTTCCTCTTAGGAGCGAATTTCCTTCGCTTCTGATGGAAGGGTTTAATAGATAAATCAAGGCCGAGCTTATGAGTGATTACCTCTTTTGAAATACCTGTCATGTCAGAATGCTTGAAGGCAAAAGTAGATCTTCTTCGCCCTAAGAAGGATATTATATCATCCTCAATCTTACTGGGGATAGTGGATCCTAGGAACACCTTTATCTCTGGATCCTCGGGGTCCAATGATACTTCTTTGAGGTCTTTCTCCCGAGCTTCCAGCACGTCCCTAGGATGTTGCTGTAGTTGCTATGCTATAGTTTGCTTGGCTGTTGACTTCATTGATGATGAGTAATAGTTCTTGGCCTCCGCTTGGTCACCCACTATCTTTACGATTCCCCAAGGAGTAGGTAGCTTGATGCATTGCTGATAAGTTGAGGCTACTGATTTCATTCCATGGAGCCAAGGCCTACCTAAAATATTATTGCAATAGGAAAGGTTGTCTATAACACAAAACTTTTGGTATGAGTTTAACCCTTCGATATAAATTGGGAGGTTGATGTCCCCCAATGTCTTCTTGGTTTCACCACTGAAACCGACTAACACCGATGTTCTAGGAATGATTTCTGAATCCGGGATGTTCATCTTCTTGAGGACATCATGTTGGATAATGTTGATCGAGCTGCCACCGTCCACTAGTATCATGCGTACATAATGGTTAGAGATAAATAAAGTAATAATCAAACCGTCATGATGAGGATCCTGAATGTTCAGCTTGTCTTCCTCATCGAAGAAGATTCTCTTGTCTGTTATTAAGGTGGTTGACACTATTGGGCGATCCCCGTTATCCATCTTGATCTCTTTGGCAAGTCTTTTTGCTGCAGAGAAAGAAGTTCCACATATGTCCGATCCTCCGGAGATGAAATTGACCGTTTGCATATCCAGCTTATCCTGATGAGGATCCTGGATCCTTGAATTGAAAAAGATTCTCTGATCAGTCACTCGAGTAGTGGGGATGAGCGGTCTTCTCTCATCGTCCAACTCGAATTCTTCTACGGGACTTTCTTTTATAGCACAAGAATCTTGAAATAATTCGTAGTCTCTGGAGACAAAGTTGATCACATGAGCATCTGGCGATGGTGGCGTTGCCTTCTGTGGAAGTTCTTTAGGATCCTGGATCTTGGATTTCTTCCTTCCCAAGAGCTCTTTAAAGTGACCCTTGCTTAGGAGGTAACCAATTTCCCTCCTTAAACCGATGCATTCGTCTGTCGCGTGGCCAAAGTCTTTGTGGAAGGCGCACCACTTAGATTTGTCCTTGAAGCCGGTCGTCTTTTCATTCTTTCGGGGCCATCTTGCTTTTTCTCCCAAATCCTTCATGGCACAGATCAAGCCATGGGTGTCCACAGAGAAACAATAGTCTGAGATGCAAGGATAGTCTTCATCGTCGTCTTCTTCTTCAACCGCTCGTACGTTCTGATTTTTGAATTTGTTGTACGGCTTTGAATTGTTGTTCCTATTCCAGGATCCTTTATTCTTTTCGGGAGTTTCTTGTTTCGTTTGTCCCCCGAGACGATCGTGGATCCTTTTATCTTCTTCTAACCGGATGTATCTTAATGCCCTGTTTCTGACTTCATCTAATGTCCTGTACGGAGTCATCACTAAATCATCATAAAAAGGGGAGCTCTTTTGAATTCCCATCTTGAATGCTTCAACAGCAGTAGTCATATCAAGGTTTGGGATTTCTAGAGCTTCCTTGCCGAACCTGGTAACGAAATCCCTAAGGGATTCATCACTAGGCTGGATAACACGATATAAATCACTGTTTAACCTCTCAAATTTCCTACTACAGGAAAATTGAGTGTTAAACAAATTAACTAAATGAGAGAAAGATGTAATCGAGAAAGGGGGGAGACTTAGCAGCCATTTTAGTGCAGCTCCCATTAGTGTGGCTCCAAATCCTTTGACAAGGCAAGCCTCCTTGAGCCTTTTAGGCAGACTTGGTCCTTGGATCCGTTAATGTTGATAAATATCAACATTCATATGAGAAACAACCGTTAACAGCACCAAATACCGAGGATCCATGATCCTGACATAACTCTGGAACTCTTCAGAAGGATAATTGATCCAGACACGTCTTCAAGAATAACATATCCTCAGTACTCAGTTATTTGTGACACAACAAGAAGTCCTATAAATGCGCCACATTCCCACTATCTTCATCCACGACTTTGACCACGTGTTTGACAAGTCCAATAGCGAGATATCCGGTGGAATAAGTCTTGACGCCGTTATACTTATTAAATAACAACCTACACACAAGAAACAATTGTTAATAATACCAATTACTGAGGACCACTGATCCTGACAGGATATGTCTAAGGATAACTGATCCAAGAACATATGTCAGGATAACGTATCCACAATGTCAATTTTCCGTGCCCTAACACCACTGTTGGGTTTCAACGGTGGTTCGGAACAAAACGGTCAAACAGTTTTAACCCGTTTTAAGTTATATATTATTCGTTTAAGTAATTATTAATCATTTAATAATCAAAACGAACCAAATAAACGCAGCGGATAATAACGAGTAAAAATGAACCATCGAACAGAAACCCGAACTCGGATCCGATTACAATATATACGAGTACGATTAAAAAAAACAAACACCCATAGATTAAAGGTTAGTTTTATACCTCGGTTATCGAAACCGGGAAGAACACCGAGAGCTAACGAACATAGCTATGTATAACACAATCAATCGGATCTCAACAAATTTCGGTGGCTGTTGGTGGTTGCAGACGGCGGCGACGCTCCGGCGAACAGCGACGGTGCGGCGACGGAGGTCTGGAACAGCAGCAGATTGTGACGGGCAACAGGTGGTACAACAGCGGCTGCCGGAACAACAATCAGCCCAAAAATGGGTCACCGAAAAAACGAAACTCGCCGGAATGCGACGAGTGGACTGCGGACAGCAGCAAGAAGCAAAACGAGTAGGCTATATAGGCTATGGTGATGATATGCTATGTCTAGTAGCTGGATTAGATGATTGGTATGAAATTCTGGTGGACGGAAGTGGCTGCCGGAAAAACGATTGTCGGAAAACGGCGCCAGAATAATTGGTGGTGATTAGGGTTTGTATCTTGTATGTTATCTCTTATAATAATAAGGATATTACTATTTATAGAAAGATAATTAGGGTTTAACCAATTTAAACCCATTAGGCTTTAAGCCCAATTATCAAATCAAAGCCTAATCCACCATCCAAAATTTCTATTTGATTGTGTCGGCCCAGTTAACGTTTAAGTGAGCTTACGGTTCGTTACCTTCGGTGTAACTCATACCAGGTCATATTCGAGTTGGTCCGCGTTAACTTGATCCGAACCGACCATATATTCCAACAAAAATTGTCCGCTGGTCGGAGAGTAGACCTTCTTTCACACGAATCTGACAAATACAAGGCGGCGAAGGATACGGATCAAGTGGATAACGTTATATATTGGACCTAAAATATTAGCATATATAAATGCTAATGGTGGAGAATGAGATGATTCATGATATATGTCAAATCACGAGTGTGACCAGTCATTTGGAGGTGTCTTAACAAGAAGGTTTTGCTTAATCATGAATTTAGAAACTGTAGTGCACCCTTAGTCCGACGCAAAACATCATAATCTGTCGCAAACAAAATTCATTTTCTCCCCTTTGACTGAGAAATAAAAAAGAACACGCGTTAAATAATATAGAAAAGTCATGAGTCAAAGTAGCGTACGTTTTGACCTTGTAGTCATATATATTTGCATTTTTACCCCTCTAAAATTAAACAATTTAAGTTTGAGTACTATGGAAACGAGTTTGAGCATGACTAACTCTTATAGTGTGACGGGCGGCGTGTACAAGGCCAGAGAACAGATTCACCGTCGTATGACTAACCGGCGATTATTAGCGAAGATCCATCCCCGGGGGGAACCATACATGATAATTTTTCATCATCAAACTCGAGCAAGAGTAAAAAGAACTAACTGAATCTATAGAATAATTTACTTGGTTATTAAACCTTTCAATTAGCTTTTGAAGCTACTCTCAATACAAATAGAATAAGTGCATATGGGATTCATATAAACATCTCTGTCAAATTAATAAGTCGAAGGAATTCATAAATAAGTAACTTAAAACTTAGGAACTAAAAAAACAAAACAAAAAGTCAACTTTTGCCCATCTCAACCCGTTTGTAGCAATCAGTGATGACCCTCACCTCATCCTTAAGAACTCCCGATTACAATACTTTTGTAAGGATGGGCGTTTCGTTTGTTGGTATCCCATTGATTCCTATTGTGCCTTTGGTGATTCGTCTATTGGTATCAAGGTTGTGTAAGATTCCATCTTTTTATGTGGTGGGGTTTCAATCACGAGTAAGAAACAAAGGAAAATCATATAAAAAAAATGCTTTTTAGATATATTAAATTAGTATTCCATTTTTCATTAATGTTTATAAAACAATTCATTTGAATATCATCATGTTGAATAATGTAGGATCTATTTAATATTTGGGAACAACGTCCATTAAACAATCATATTTTTGTAGATATTTATTCAATATTTTATTATTTAAATAATATTATGGATCATGTATTTAAATACTTTGTTAATTTTATCATTATATATTCAAGTGGATCACTAATAAATATTAAGGCATGATTAGCATAGTCTCTTCATAAGATCTACAATTACCAGCACTATAGGTAACATTATGAGGTCTCCAATGAGGCAATGAATATTATTATTATTATTTTTTAGTAAATCCACGCTTAGCTGAACCCCGATTGCTTCATGACCCAAACTCGAGGGCGATGTCTGCAATTAGTTTTGCTGTTTAATCACTTATCGGTTTAGATATAAACGTGTTTGTATTCAAATTCAATTTAACTCATTCCAACTCGCATATTTTAGTTTGTTTATGGTTTTACATATTTGCATTTTAGTCCTTGGAAAAGTAAGGAATTTGAGTTTGAACACCCATGCCTAGTATTGCCAAAATAACTGTTCCATAATGGAGTGCTACAATGACACCCATTGCTTTACTTGGTTTAGTTGTCATTGCACCGTTATACCCCTAGCTAAGCAAAAGGAAGTTTCCCATTAAATAACAAAAAGACTTTGGAATAAAACAAAAAATATTAAAAGTTTGATATTTTGTAACTGTCTTATTCGTAAGTTAGCTGCAAGTTAAATAAATATGCTTATATTTTAAAAATGTTATAAACCCTAAAGTATGTCTAGATGAACGTGTATACACTAATTTAAATAGGTCTTGACAAAGGTGGAACCAAGGGAGGCTTTTTGAGAAAAAAAGAGAAAAGAAAGAAACCAAACAAAAAAGTGAGCTAAACCCTCTAAATTGTCATCGGCTAAAACTAATGTTATTTTTCAAAAAAGAAAACGTGTATTACTATATTTTATAAAGGAAATCATTATTTTTAAATGGTAACTTAACTTTACGTTATACGTAAATGAAAAACAATACCGGCACATTTTAAGAGCAAGAAAAAAAGTGTTCTGTAAAGAGAAAAACGAGTTTTCTTTCATATATTAAAAAAATGTTTATGCCAGATCGATGAGTTCTGTTTTCGTCATCTTTGTCGCACGAAATATATCAATTTAATCTAACTCCTTATAAAAAGTATGGAAAACTAATGCTATACAATTAGCTCAAGGGTTATTGTGTAAAATAAATCTATTTTTTCACAACTAAAAACAGTACTTGGGTACTTTTATAAAATTTTCTCGTAAAAGTTTCGACATATTTTTACAAAAAGTAGTAATTAGTTTCAAAAACATTAATTATTATCTAATTACATCTTTAAGAATATATAGTTATTAGTGAAAATAATGTATATATAATTTTAGAAAATAGGGAAATAAGTTATTAGATAGCCAGAAATAATGTTGGTAGTATACTAGTAAAGTAGTAAGGTGGTTTTAACCTAAAATATGTGTTTTGTGGGTATGTAGGATCCCCCACAAATGGGGCAAATAATGCTACACATGGGTTGCTGACTTGCTGTGGTACTTAACTTTTCTATTGTTAGCTTTTATTATCAATTTTTAGAGCATATACTTTCTTGTGTTTTAGACCATCGCACTCCCAAATTAAAGAGTTTCGTTGCACCACGGCTCACTCTAGCTAGTTTATATTGTCTTAACCGGGCTCACGCTGACTTCAGAGTTTCGCTTGGATGTTCTCCATAAACCATATCACCTTGTATCATTTAACAGCCGTTATGCCGCCATAAGAGTAGATTTTTTTAACATAACACACAGTAAGATGTAAACTTTTAAGTAAACCCAAGACTCAAACTATCACCCTTACACAATTTGTCTATCAAATCCACATATGTGTCAATTAATTAATTAAATAATTTTGAAATACTAGGAAACACCCAACGTGGTGCGGAAAGGGTGTAAATGACGTCATTTAAACTCACGCGGACCGTCCGATGCCAGCCATTGATTTCTTCTCCTTCCACCTCCTATATATATATAATAATATTCACACCATTCTACCGTTAACAATCAACAGATTTTCACCAACATTTCCTCTCTCCGTCGCCGGACATTTCCTCTTTTCCGGCGAGGATTCGAATGGTGTGTGAAGATCCGTCGATGGTTTCTCCTTCCGTTTCCCTCCTTGAAGGTTATTAATTAATATTATCTTTCCGGATCTCTCTCTATCTTAATTTCTTATATCGTTTTATTTCAATTTTACGATGTTATTTTTGCAATGCCGGAGCATTAAATCCTAATTAGGATCTCAGGTTTAATCGGATTGCCTTAAATATTGTTATCAGCTCCAATCTAGATCGGATCTCTTTTCTTTGCATTTCTGCCTAATTTGATCCTACTTAAAATACAATAATATGTAGATTAGGTATCTTTGTTAAAGCGATGCAGCTGAGTTGATTCAGCATTTATGAGTTATGACACAGATTTGTTGACTTATTTTTTTGATGCATTAGTTGTAACTTGTAAGCATTGATTATAGAGATCTGATTTAACAATGCAACTAGGCTAATTGATGGTAAATGGAGATCTCTTCATGTCTTATGAATCGCTAGCAGCCCGAGCCCAACGAGGCTGCTTGTATTGACTTACGAGAGCTCTATTTCGAGCTCTTTTTTAAAGCTCAAGTTTGGCTTGTTAATCATTTTTTCAAGCTCGAGCTCGGGCCGTTTATTATTTATTATTAATTTAATTATTTTTTTATTATATATTTTGAGAAAAATCTTAACGAGCCTAAACTTAGCCCTAGCTCGCGTGCAGAACGTAAAACGAGTCAAATCTCGGATCAAGCTCACGTGCACTACGTAAAATGAGCCAAAGTCGAGCTTGTGGGTAGTACCTTAAAAGAGCCAAAGCTTGGCTCGAGCTCATTTCTGCAATGTGAAATTAGTACATAGAAGAGCCTAAACAATCTTCTAATACAAGCGCGGGCTCAATAACTAAACAAGCTTTATCTGAGGCTAGAGCTTGGCTCAGGCTCGATAAAGCTCAGCTTGTTTCGAGCTTTTTATCTATCCGATCTCGAGTAGCACGCAGCTCGTCTCGTTTGAACCCCAAGTTTTTGTGCAGTTTTTATCACAATTAGGCACCTCGAAAACATAATGATCTGATGCATGTCTTGATTTGTTAGATAGAAGGTAATCGAGTGTTTTGCACCATGATGGAATCTAGTCATGCTTAAAAAGTTAACCCCTAGAAAACTTCGTCTGAAATAGTCATTTTCAAAGCTTTGCTTTTGTAGTCTTTCTATTTGTTTACTAATTAATTTATTTTTTCTGCCTACAATTTTCCAACTTTCAAAAATATCTAATGCCGTCTAGTTTATAGGATATGCACATGTCTAACATGACTCCACGATTCCTTGTCTACATGATATTATTAGTAATATATTATCTTTGTTCATTATATTCTATGCACTAAAGTATTATACTTTTGTCTTGGCCTTTATTCTGTCCCATGGGTCGACGTACCTCTTTTCTTGACTTTTGTATCATCTGTCATACTTATATAAGTAATATATATTTTAAATGAATAAAGGGAAAACAAGTTTTGACTAAATATTATTAAAGCTGCAATTGGTATTGTATTATTATACTATTATAATAAACTACAAATTTGAAACGATGGATAGTGTTTATACGTATTTTATTATCTTATTGTTCTTAGTTTCAGTTTTATCTCTTATACTATGAATAATAATATACATCTCTTAACTCATTTAATTTTATTAATTATATTTTTTTAATAACTTAAGTTCGCTAACTTTTATAAAACCTACATGTGCGGTTGTTATTGTTTTTTTCTCAACAGTGCAATATATATTATTAAAAAACAAAGTTGTATCTGGAAAAATCTTTCTTTGAGCACAGTTAACGTGACAAACTTAACTGATACCGACTGAACAACATCGGTGACGATATCGCAATAATCAGAACTGGTATCAATATTTGTTTTTATGCTTTTCAATCGATGTAAAACATATATCAGACTTTAATTTTGGGTTACGGGATACAACTTTTGTGTAATCAAACAATTGCAAATAATAAACTTCTTTATTTTGTAATACACATAATTTTTACCGCACCGACACCGCGTGAACATTGATACCGTTACGGCGTTACCTGTATTCGTTTTTGTTGACGATACGAGTCGGTTGCCATATTTTTCAGTATATTTTCATTACTGGTTGTTTATGTTTGTAACTTATGTGTTTAGGTTTAATAATATTGTAAACATTATTTGATGTTTTGTGCCTATATCGAATTCGACTGTTTTTTCTTTACTAATGGTCATTAACAATTCACTGAATTATTAATTTTACCGTTACACATATTTTTGTTCTTGCTCATACTGATTTGTATGCTACCTTTTTACAGAGTTGAATCCAATGGCTGACACAAAGAAGTACATAACATCAGAAGAGTTGAAAAAACATAACAAACCTAGTGATCTATGGATCTCAATTCAGGGCAAAGTTTACAACGTTACAACTTGGGCTAAAGAGCACCCAGGTGGCGATATCCCGTTACTAAACCTCGCGGGTCAAGATGTAACCGACGCGTTTATCGCGTTTCATCCTGGTACCGCGTGGAAATACCTTGACAAACTCTTCACTGGGTACCACTTAAAAGATTACCAAGTTTCAGAAGTTTCTAGAGACTACCGGAAACTTGCTTCCGAGTTTGCTAAAGCCGGAACATTCGATAAAAAAGGCCACGGCGTGATTTACTCGCTTTGTTTCGTGTCGTTACTGCTTTCTGCGTGCGTGTACGGTGTATTATGTTCCGAAAGCTTCTGGGTCCATATGCTTTCGGGCGCAACATTGGGATTAGCGTGGATGCAGATCGCGTATTTGGGTCACGACGCAGGTCATTACCAAATGATGGCGACCCGCGGGTGGAACAAATTTGCGGGCATCTTTATCGGGAATTGTATAACCGGGATCAGTATCGCGTGGTGGAAATGGACACATAACGCCCATCACATCGCGTGTAACAGTCTCGATTATGATCCTGATCTACAACATTTACCTATGTTAGCGGTCTCATCTAAGCTTTTCAACTCGTTGACTTCGGTTTTCTACGGTAGGCAGTTAACCTTTGACCCGTTAGCCCGTTTCTTCGTAAGCTACCAACATTACTCGTATTACCCGATCATGTGTGTGGCTCGAGTCAATCTTTACTTACAAACAATATTGCTACTAATCTCAAACCGAAAGATTCCCGACCGAGGCTTAAACATACTCGGAACTTTAATCTTCTGGACATGGTTCCCGTTACTCGTTTCCCAATTACCAAACTGGCCCGAGCGCGTAGCGTTTGTGCTTGTTAGCTTTTGTGTGACGGGTATCCAACACGTTCAGTTTACCTTAAACCATTTTGCTGCCAATGTTTATGTGGGCCCGCCAAAGGGAAACGATTGGTTCGAGAAACAAACGAGCGGGACGATTGATATCTCGTGTTCTTCTTACATGGACTGGTTCTTTGGTGGATTACAGTTTCAGCTGGAGCATCATTTGTTTCCTAGGTTGCCACGGTGTCATTTGAGGTCCATATCTCCAGTTGTTCGGGAACTTTGCAAGAAACATAACTTACCTTATTTAAGTCTGTCGTTTTATGATGCGAATGTTATGACACTTAAGACACTTAGGACGGCGGCTTTACAGGCACGTGATGTAACGAACTCTAACCCACAGAATCTGGTTTGGGAAGCTTTTAACACTCATGGGTGAGGGGGTGGTTTTGTAGTAGCGAAACGATGGCGTTTGTTTCAGCTTTTCGTTTTTGGAGTTGTAAATTTGTTTTGGTGTTTTGTATTTGAAGACAGTCGATAATTATATTTATTGCTTTATCAGCGTTTCAAATCAATCATGAATTTGTTAATAGATTTCACATGTATATATGCGTTACAACGATCCTTGCAGATGACCAGGCAAAATGATTTTGCGTTGAAACGGTTCATTCTTAGTACATGTACAAACGGGTTGGACCAGTTCAATACTGTTAGATACAAAAATGGTAAACGAGCTAAAGATACAGAAGAAGAATTCATAGAGAAGGAGATTACTCTCAAAATCATTAGCTGCTTATTCCCCATCCACATTCGTTTATTTAACGAGCTCTATTACAATGACCCCCTCTACCATTTAATACCTAACAAATACTTGGTCGTCGAGGAAGAGGTGCATAAAACTAGACTACAGGCCAAACCTGACCGGTTTTAAAATCAGTTTGAATAGAGATTGGCTTATATAAAGAAAAAACGGATAAATCGGTTTTCTTGCACTTATTTCAAACTTGCTGATCGGATCAGATCAGGACCGGTTTAAGTATCGGTTTCGGATCGGATGCTACCTTAAATGTGCACCATCCTAAGTTTCCCATATTATTTTCACCTCTTATTAAATATGAGAGAACAGATCCTGTAAACCCTATATTTGCATTCACTAGTATGATAGATAATAGATTATTAAATACCCCCGACTAACCAAATTGTGTATGGCCAAATTATAAACGGGCTTTTACTTATTTTATTATTCTTATAATATTGGCCTAGCCCAGTGTTTACGGGCTTTAGGGTTTACACATATATATATCATTATGTTGTACAGTTGACTGTGAATGAGAGAAATTATTGGACGCTTTCTTCATTCTGGTACTACCTTCCATCACTCATGCATGATGATCTGCTTAAATTCGTCACCCGGTAACGTTTTTTTTCCCTCTCAACCCTTCGTTTTAATACACTTTCAGTCACGTACTATTATTTGATTATTAGATACATCCTTCGACTCCAAATTTGTCACTTTAGCAATTAAAATTTTCTGGCCAGAACATTAGTTTGAAAAACATTAATGGCTATATTAAAACAATGACATATTGACATGCCTTGACAATGTGGCACGCGCTTATTTTTACGTGACCGTTTGTGGTTTTGTTCCTCCCAATGCCTTAGAAGGTCTTGTTAGAGTTACACTAGATTTCCATGCAGTCTAGTTGATCATGCCGCTCTCTCCAAAGCCGAGGAAACGGTCGGCAAAACAGTCGGGACCGTTTGATGTGAAGGAGTTAAGGAGTTTAGATTTACATATTTATCCATTACTAATAATTTCATATCTCATATGTATCCTACAACGGATAATACAATATATAGTTGTCAATAGGAAAAACTATGACACCTCAGAAACAAACCAACCATAGAAGACTGCCCTTTGCTCTTCACTCCATTGCAAAGTGACACAGATTTATTTCCTAATTTGAATTAAGATTATAATATCTTTTATTATTTATGTTTATCTCGTTTCCTAGTTTATCATTTTCATTGTTTAGTATAAATAGGGATTCATGATTTTATAGTTTCTTAGTTTTTTAGTTGATATTATATTGAAGAACTTTGTTTTTGAAACCTATGGTTCAGTTTATCGGACTTTGATTAACTAAAGTGTCATGAGCCATTTGAATGCTTCTGTACCGGCATCACAAAGCATACAACAATTGGAACGGTGTCCTTTAGAATTTTATTGTCAAAAGGAGTCAAAGTAACTCTTGGTATAAAATACATTTTCCAATGTTACTTGATCACTTTCTGTGCATCTGCGGAAAGATTCTTGCTCCTCAATTTCTTGAGCAAGTGAAGTTCTCGTGTCAGCTTAAAAAGGGCTGACTCTATAACACGATTATCAAGTGGCTTAACTTGTAACCTTGTCCGATTACATAACCTGTTTTCCTGATCAAGGTTTCGTAAGAACATGTTTGGGAGTTCGACTTTTAATATAAACGAATGATTAGGAATTCCATGTATTTTAAGTCCAATAGAACATCATGTGAATATAAGCTTGAAAATATATTTTTATGTTAATTTAATAGATATTGAATACGTAGTCTTCCAAAAATAGACTATCTTTCAAATCTTTAATTTAAAAAATCAAGCTTTATTTTCAACAATTTGCACAAAGTATCAGGTCTATCATTTGCGTGTAGAGACGTGTCTTCAAGGAATCTTTGGATCTCTGGCCATTTTGGATTGCAAGTGATTGTCACAAATAAATTTGGATATCCGTACCATTTGCAAAGTGTCATAGCATCCAAGTAGTTTTGAATCATATACCGAGCTCCTTTGGCAAATAAAGAGGGTAATATGACCAATAGTTGCTATAATAACCTTCTTGAGTTTAAAGGAATTAAGAACTGGCCAACTTTAGTTTGAATTAGAAGCGCACACCACTCCCTCATTGTAGTATATTGACGTTTGTTACCATCGTCATCTTCAACACCTCTATGTTTGATATTAGTTCGGTAACCATCCCCACCATCAGGAAGTATCATCGGATACTAGAGAGACATGTATGAAAGGTGTAACCATGATATTAGTTCGGTAACCATCCCTACCATCATGAATTTAATTTTTAAATAGTTTAATACTGATTTATTAACTTATATTAATTTGTTTTAACCAAAAAAAACGGTTATTTGTTGGAAACCTAACACCATCAGTTAACTATAATAGTTGGTACTATGTTGGATGTAAAATAGTTGGTACAATAAAGAAATTATTGTAGTTAACTGTTGGTGGTGTTAACTGATCAGTTAACTATATAATAATTTCTTTATTGTACCAACTATTTTACATCCAACATAGTACCAACTATTGTAGTTAACTGATGGCGTTAGGTTTCCACAACGACCACTTTTTTGGTTAAAACAAATTAATATAAGTTAATAAATTAGTATTAAACTATTTAAAAATTCATGATGGTGGGGATGGTTACCGAAATAATACCATGGTTACACCCTTCAGACATGCCTCTCAAGTATCCGCTGATACTGGGGATGGTTACCGAACTAATATCAAACATAGAGGTGTTGAAGATGACGATGGTAACAAACGTCCATATACTACAATGAGGGAGTGGTGTGCGTTTCTAATTCAAAATAAAGTTGGTCAGTTCTTAATTCCTTTAAACTCAAGAAGGTTATTATAGCAACTATTGGTTGACGGTTATACAATAATTGAAAGTGAAAAGTCATGTTTTATAAGAAGAAAACAAAAAGAACTAAGATCAATGTGTCATATGAGAACTTAAAATCTCTAAAAGACAAAGGTTAGGCAACACATCATATTACCCTCTTCATTTACAGGAGGATCTCGGTATATGATGCAAAATAACTTGAATGCTATGACACTTTGCAAATGGTACGGATATCCAGATTTATTTATGACAATCACTTGCAATCCAAAATGGCCAAAGGTCTAAAGATTCCTTAAAGACACGTCTCTAAACGCAGATGATAGACCTGATATTTTATGCAAATTGTTTAAAATAAAGCTTGATTATTTAATTAAAGATTTGAAGGGGTCATATTTTTGGAAGACTTCAAGCATGTACATATTCAATATCTATAAATTAACATAAAAAAACTATTTTATCCACAATAGAGTTTCAAAAGCGTGGATTACCCCACACCCGTATTTGTTTTTCCACACAACGAGAAAAAATCCCAAACGTAGAACAAGTTGATCATTATATTAGTGCTGAGATAGCTGATAAAGTAGAAGTTGCAGAACTATATAGTCTTGTGTGACACTCGTCAATTTCAGATTAAATCCGTTAATCCGAACTCGGTTAATTCAAACTTAGAGTCACACGAACTATGTCATTCCAGTTAACGCATATCTCATTACATCTAATTAGGGTTTAAATAACGCATGAAAATCATTGCACAAATAGTCTTTCGGAATTTCACCGAAACACATACGAGTCGACTCAAACCGTTGATGAACAAACAATAAAAATCACAAACAAGTATTTGATATAATTTTGTGTTACATCTATGTGTTACTTGGTACTTACATGTATAACCTCATATCATGAAGAAAATAAACTAGTTATGCTAGACTTACATAAAATAGAAGTTGAGGGCGCATAGTATAATATATATATTAAGTAATAATATGTATAAACATAATATTAACCAAAAACCCTAACTCCCTCTCCCTCTCCCTCTCCCTCTCTCTCTCCCTTTGGTCGACGGCAGCCCCCCATCTCCTCTCTTGTTCGATCGATACCACAAGGCACACACACATACATACTAACAATTTACAAGCTTGTTTGAAGGTCCAATGTGCTAACTAGGTAATCAAATACACTCTTTAACCTATTCTATTTGATTAATTACATCATTAAGCATGTTAATCATAAAACCTAATTGTTAAACATGTTGATTATTGATATGCTAGGGTTGTATGTATGATTGTTAGTTCATAGGTTAATAGTTTGTTGAGTTTTGGATGAAAACTGATGCTGGACAGATTCATAATTACATGTTTAAACGACTGTAACTTGATTTTAATAATGTGTTTTGAAGTGATTATTGATTCTATGATGTAGTAGGTCGAGTCTAGTTTCTAAAGATTCTGAGTTTGTACTTTTTGGATGTGTGAAAGTTAGTTTTTATTAATTTAAATATGTTGTGCAAGTCTGATTCGGGAAGCCTTATTGCAAGCTGTTTTGTAATTATTGTATCTCACAAACGACAAGACCAATTGAGTTGATTCCACTTCTGGAAGTTAATAATATGAGTGAAGAATATAACCCAATTGGCCTTGCATTAATTGGATTAACCATGTAACGGGACAGTAAATACCGTTTTGTTGCGCATGATAATGACTGTTGTGTGCTTACTGTGTTGTTTTGATCATTGTGAAAAACCGTATGTGATAAAAATATAATAAAAATATTTTTAGAAACCTAACTCAATTGTGCTTATGTGATGATTTTTGGTGGTTTTATTTACATTTTATGATTTACAAAATAGAGTAATCTTGTCGGGTTAAAATCTGTCTCGGTAAATTAGCTGCTGAATTATTTGAGTTAACATGAAAAGTGAATTGTTGATCGATGTTTGCTATGTGTTTGACTTATTGGCCATTGTGGGAGATAATATACTGATAATGTAAAATGGTAATACTTTCACAATGACCAATAAGTCAAACACATAGCAAACATCGATCAACAATTCACTTTTCATGTTAACTCAAATAATTCAGCAGCTAACTTACCGAGACAGATTTTAACCCGACAAGATTACTCTATTTCATAAATCATACAATGTAAATAAAACCACCAAAAGTCATCACAGAATCAAAATTGAGTTAGGTTTCTAAAAATATTTTTATTATATTTTTATCACATACTTTTTTCTCAAAATGATCAAAACAACACAGTAAGCACACAACAGTGGAATCAACTCAATTGGTTTAGATTCCTCACTCATGTTATTAACTTTCAGAAGTGGAATCAACTCAATTGGTCTTGTCGTTTGTGAGATACATTAATTACAAAACAGACTACAAGAAGGCTTCCCGAATCAGACTTGCACAACATATTTGTAAATTAATAAAAACTAACTTTCACACGTCCAAAAGTTACAAACCCAGACTATTTAGAAACTAGACTCGACCTAATACATCATAGAATCAATAATCACTTCAAAACACATTATTAACATCAAGTTACAGTTGTTTTAACATGTAATTATGAATCTGTCCAGCATCAGTTTTCATCAAAAACTCAACAAACTATTAACCTATGAACTAACAATCATATATAAAACCCTAACATATCAATAATAAACATGTTTAACAATTAGGGTTTATGATTAACATGCTTAATGATGTAATTAATCAAATAGAATAGGTTAAAGAGTGTATTTGATTACCTAGTTAGCACATTGGACCTAAAAACAAGCTTGTAAATTATTAGTATGTATGTGTGTGTGCCTTGTGGTTTCGATCGAACAAGAGAGGGGATGGGGGGGGGGCTTCCGCTGACCAAAGGGAGAGAGAGAGGGAGAGGGAGTTAGGGTTTTTGGTTAATATTATGTTTATACATATTATTACTTAATATATATATATATATATATATATATATATATATATATATATATATATATATATATATATATTATACTATGCGCCCTCAACTTCTATTTTATGTAAGTCTAGCATAACTAGTTTATTTTCTTCATGATATGAGGTTATACATGTAAGTACCAAGTAACACATAGATGTAACACATAATTATATCAAATACTTGTTTGTGATTTGAATTGTTTGTTCACCAACGGTTTGATTCAACTCGTGTGTGTTTCGGTGAAATTCCGAAAGACTACTTGTGTAATGATTGTCATGCGTCATTTAAACCCTAATTAGATGTAATGAGATATGCGTTAACTGGAATGACATAGTTCGTGTGATCTTGATTTTGAATTAACGGCGTTCAGATTAACAGAATTAACCTGAAATTGACGAGTGTCACATCATTCCCACGTTGAAAGAATTTTCGTCCTGAAAATTTGTGTCATGTCGTGATGGCTGTCTGAAAAAGGCAAAATTTTCAGTTTGTCACATCATCCCCCTGTAGAAAGAATTTCGTCTCGAAATTTAATTCATACCTCTGGTGTTTTCTGACGGTTTGTCGGCTTTCGCGGTTTTCGGTGCTTGGTCAACCCTTCGAAAAGGTGATGATACTTTTTCATCATTTGATCCTCACGCTCCCATGTGAACTCTGGTCCACGTCTTGAGTTCCAACGAACTTTAATGATGGGGATCTTGGTGTGTTTGAGTGTTTTGGTTTCCCAATCCAAGACTTCGACTGGTTCTTCGATGAAGCGTAACTGTTCATCAACTTGCAACTCGCCCAAAGGAACTACTTGTGTTTCGTCAGAAAGGCATTTCTTCAAGTTGGATACATGGAAAACTTTATGTATGCCACTGAGTTCCGTTGGTAAATCCAATCGGTACGCTACCGGACCAATACGTTCAGTTATCCGGTATGGGCCAACGTATCGTGGGTTGAGTTTGTTTCGCTTTCCAAAGTGAAGTACACCTTTCTAAGGTGAAACTTTTCGCAAAACCTTGTCATCCACTTTGAATTCCCGAGGTTTTCGGCGCTTGTCGGCGTAACTCTTTTGGCGATCCCGTGCTGCTGCCATGCGATTCCGGATTTGGACAATCTTTTCTGAGATTTCAAGTACTAATTCGGGACCTGTGATTTGGCTATCACCCACTTCTGCCCAGCAAAGAGGTGATCGACACTTTCGTCCGTACAACGCTTCAAACGGCGCTGCTTTAATACTGGTGTGGTAGCTGTTATTATACGTAAACTCTACCAAGGGCAAGTGGGGTTCCCAACTCTTTCCGAAATCCAATACGCATGCACGCAACATGTCTTCTAAGGTTTGAATGGTGTGTTCGCTTTGCCCATCCGTTTGAGGATGGTATGCTGTGTTCATATCAAGGCGGGTGCCTAGTGCGTTCTGTAGTAACTTCCAAAAGTGCGAAGTGAAACGAGAATCTCGATCAGATAAGATTGAGACAAGCACTCCGTGTCTAGACACTACTTCTTTCATGTAGATGCGAGTTAGTCTTTCCATTTTGTCTGATTCCTTGATCACTAAGAAATGCGCAGACTTAGTCAACCGGTCAACGATTACCCAGATGGTATCGCATCCCGTCGGTGTTTTGGGTAATCCTGTGATGAAGTCCATGGAAATGTGTTCCCATTTCCATGTTGGGATTTCCGGTTGCTGTAGCAGTCCAGATGGTTTTTGATATTCCACTTTGACTCTTGCATAAGTTAAACATTTTCTCACGTATGTGGCAACTTCGGCTTTCATGTTTGGCCACCAGTAAAGTACCTTTAGATCGTGATACATTTTGTCTGAGCCAGGGTGAATGGAATATCGGGACTTGTGTGCCTCGTCCATCACCAGATTTCTCAACTCTCCGTATCGAGGGACCCAAATCCGGTTTTCGAAATATCAGACCTCGTCCGATTTGGTTTCAAGCTGCTTAGCTATGCCTCGCATGAGTTCTGATGGGAGGTTTTCATCTTTCAAAGCTTCGAGTTGAGCATCACGAATCTGATTAGGTAGATTGGCATGAATCGTGAGTTGTAATGCTCGCACCCGTCTAGGCTTAATGGTTTCCTTTCTGCTGAGTGCATCGGCCACTACATTGGCCTTGCCAGGGTGGTACTTGTTGGCACAATCATAATCCTTAAGTAGCTCGACCCAACGACGCTGTCACATGTTCAACTCCTTTTGATCATAGATATGTTGGAGACTCTTGTGGTTGGTGTAAATGGTAAACTTGGTACCGTACAAGTAATGTCTCCAAATCTTAAGGGCAAACACCACAGCTCCAATTTCCAAGTCGTGGGTCGTAAAGTTCTTCTCGTGTATCCGTAGTTGTCGAGAGGCATAGGCTATAACCTTCTCAAGTTGCATTAAAACGCAGCCGAGACCCTGTATCGATGCATGGCAATGTACTTCAAAATTTTCCATTCCCTCGGGGAGGGCTAGGATAGGCGCGCTACGGAGTTTTGTTTTCAACAATTGGAAGGCAGACTCCTGCGCGTCACCCCAATTGTACTTAGTACCCTTGTGAGTCAGTGCGGTGAGGGGTTGAGCAATCTTTGAAAATCCCTCGATGAAATGTCGGTAGTAGCCAGCCAGCCCTAGGAATTGTCGCACCTCAGTCGGATTCTTAGGTGCTTCCCAGTTTTTGATGGCCTTTACCTTTCCTGGATCGACATGAATACCATTCTCATTGATCACATGTCCTAAGAAGTGAACCTCGCGAAGCCAAAATTCACATTTCGAGAGTTTAGCATACAATTGTTCCTTCTTTAGTAATTCCAGGATTAACCTCAAGTGTTCCTCATGGTCGGTTTTGTTCTTGGAGTAGACGAGGATATCGTCAATGAAAACAATAACAAACTTGTTGAGCTACGCCTTGCATACTCTGTTCATGAGGTCCATAAATACGGATAGTGCATTGGTTAAGCCAAAAGGCATAACCGAAAACTCATAGTGACCATACCGAGTTCTGAATGTCGTCTTCGAAATGTCTTCCTCGCGCACTCTTAATTGATGGTTGCCAGATCTCAGATCAATCTTCGAGTAGTAACTCGATCTTTGAAGTTGGTCGAAAAGATCATCAATTCGGGGTAGGGGATAACGGTTCTTGACCGTCACCTTGTTCAGCTCCCGGTAGTCGATGCACATGCGGAAAGTCCCGTCCTTCTTTCGAACAAATAGGACATGGGCTCCCCATGGTGATGAGCTGGGTCGGATGAAACCTTTATCCAACAAGTCCTGTAATTGAGTGCACAACTCCTGAAGCTCCGCCAGTGCGAGTCGATACGGGGCTCGTGCTATAGGTGCCGCACCGGGGGCTAAGTCGATTTGGAACTCGACTTGTCGAATGGGTGGGAGTCCTGGCAAATCTTCCGGGAAGACTTCGGGAAAATTTCGCACAATTGGTATGTCTTCGATCTACTTCTCATCCGCGGGTTTCTCGATTACATGAGCTAAGATCGTCGGTTGACCCTTTCGTAAATATTTCTGCGCCTTCATGAGGGTGATGATGCTGGTGGTCATGCCGCTCTTCTCGCCCTGTATTGAGATGATTTCGCCGGAAGGGGTAGTGATATGAACAATCTTGTCGTGGCATATAATCTCAGCTCTATTCTCGGATAGCCAGTCCATGCCGACAACAACGTCAAAACTACCAAGTGTAAAGGGTATGAGGTCGATATCGAAGGTATGACCCGACAGTTTCAATTTACATCCCGCTAGTACATGAGTTGTTTCTATAGACTTACCGTCAGCTAATTCAACAGGAAACTTAGCATCTAACGGAGTTGGAGTTAAGTCTAAGAGTTTACTAAAGGCTTGCGACACAAAACTCCTATCAGCTTCAGTGTCAAACAAAATAGAAGCATAGCAGTCGTTTACAGGAAACTTACCAGTAACCACGTTCCGATCGCTGCGGGCCTCGCCCGATCCAATGACAAAGGCTCTACCCTTAGTACCGCCTCCGTTACTGCTATTGCCTCCGTTACCCTCATTCTGCTTCATTTAGGACAGTCCTTCCTGAAATGACCTTCCTGACCACACTCAAAACACCCTTTCGTTGTTGCAGGCTGTTTAGGAGCGCCCTTTCCCGTGAGTTCTCCTCTACAGTCCTTAGCCTGATGACCCAATTTACCGCATCGTAGACACTTGATACGGTCGCATGGGCCAGCATGGTGATAGTTGCACTTGTTACACTTCGGTTACTTTCTAGCATAGTTACTCGAACCCTGTCCGCCACCGTTGTTGTTGTTGGAACCCTGATTATTGAAGTTCCGAGTGAGTTTGGGTTTACGGTGATGTTGTTGCTGTGGGGGGTTCGACGATGAGGACATGGTGTTATCAAACTTCCACTTTTCATTCCCCAAGTTGTTGTTGTTGTTGTTGTTGTCATTGCTCGAGTTGTCACGGGTTTTAGAGGTGGAACCTTTAGGTGGTGACGCACCTTGGGCCACTGCTTGATCCATCAGCTTGTGGGCTATTCGGATTGCTTGCTGAATAGTGGTCGGTTTGGAAGACGTCACCATACCCTGAATCTGGGGTACCAAACCATCAATATACATCTCAATCCTCTTACTTGGCGGGTCTACCATCCGCGGGCACATCTGGTAACACTAAAACACAACATTTAATTTATGTAAACCTGTGAACTCACCAACTCTGTGTTGACACTTTTAGTATGTTTATCTCAGGTAGCCGAGGCGAGCGAGCGGTATAGGCCATGCATTCTCTGAACACCAATGTTTTAAACTTCTTTTATTTTTTTATCATGATAACTGTGTTTTAAGTCGTCATGTGTGGCGCAACTATTTACTTTACAATTTACGCTTTCGCATTTTACTTAAGACTTGATGTCTTGGTGGTTTTTGAAAACTTTAAATATGGTGTTTGATATAACTAATGATTCCGATCCTGTAAGTTCACACACTCTGACGGTAAAACTCCATTAGTGGATTTAGAGGGTGTGACATCTTGTGTCTGAGTTCATGATGCACAACCTTTGTGCATATTATAACAAACCTTGCTCATGTTTTATAGATAACAAATGCTCAAAAAACTTTCTAAAGAATTTCCAGGATGAAACTTCTGTAAACACAAATGGCTTCCCATAAGACGTAACAATTGGAATTTGGTTCTAAAGTTGGATGTTAAAATTGATAACATAAGTGTTGTACCCTACAGCAAAAAACTTTTGAAAAGATATCAGTGTCACATAAATGTTAAATGGTATAACTAAAGATCATATATCAAATACCTTTTCAATTACATAAACAAAGATCCTGATCGTGCTACTATGCATTTTGCTAATGGCAGGGATGGTCAAAATAAAGCCGAAGAAGACATTGATGAGATTAAAGAGTTCTATGACTGTCGATATCTCTTGGCATGTGAGGCTTCATTGCGTATTTATGCATATGATGTCTATTATAGGTTACCCGCGGTTATGAGACTACGTTTCCATCTCCCAGGTAAACATCAGGTCATTTATGGTTTTGAAGACGATATTGAAAATTTGTTAGAAAAAACTGATAATGTTGCGTCTTCAATGTTCGAATTATGGATGAAATGTAACAACAAGAATGAAGAAGCACGACGGCTAATATATTCAGAATTCCCTACAAAAGTCGTCTGACATCTAAGTCCAAGTGGTTTGCAACGAAGAAAATCAAGTTTTTGTATTGGTAGAATCCACACAATTTCTACTGCTCTTGGAGAAGCCTATTTCTTAAGAGTGCTTATAAACAAAGTTAAAGGCCTGAGGAATTTTCGAGTAATACGTACTGTTAATGGTCAGATATACAATACTTTTAGAGATGCATGTTATGCACTTGGTTTGCTTGATGATGACACTGAATATATCGAAGGAATTGAAGAGGCAAGTTTTTCTGGTTCAGGTGAATACCTACGATCATTGTTTGCTACAATGTTGAAAACTGATAGTCTCTCAAGACCCGAACATGTATGGAACAATACATGGAAGCTCCTATTGGAAGACATAATCTATAAACAACGAAAACTTTTAAAATCTCCAAGTATGTCTTTCATTAGTATTATTGTTAATATAAACATTTAATAAAATATAAAAGATTATAATTGCTTAAATATTTTACAGATTTTAACATGACTGAAGATCAAATAAAGAATCTTACTTTGATTGAAATCTAGAAAATTCTACAACAAAACAATAACAGTTGAAGTAGATACGAGACGATGCCTTTTCCTGATGAAGAATCCATATCTATTGCTAGTAATAGACAAATTCTGGATGAGCAGTCATACAATCATTGAATTGAAAGAAATGAATTCCAAAAGCTTTTTGGAACAATTACCCCTGAACAAATTTTTTTTTTGACATAATAACAAAAGTTGTTCACAATGGTTCAGGAGGGGTGTTTTTTGTTTACAGTTATGGTGGAACAGGGAAAACATATGTGGAAGACATTACCTTTAGCAATACGATCACAAGGTAATATTGTTTTAAATGCTGCATCAAACGAAATTGCATATTTACTGCTATCAGGTGGAAGAACAACATACTCAAGATTTCATATTCCATTAACCTAAATGAAGATGCTTCTTGCATAATAGAGCATGGTTCTGATGAAGCCGAGCTATTACCAAAAAACAAAACTAATAATCTGGGATGAAGATCCAATGACATTCAAACATGCTTTTCAAGCTCTAGAGAGATCTTGCAAAGATGTGTTACAATTTAATTTATTATTTGGAGGAATGGTCGCTGTCTTTGGAGGCGATTTTAGACAAATCATGGCAGTTGTTTAGAAAGGAAGTAGGCAACAAATAGTAAAAGCATCTCTATGTTCTTCATATTTTTGGCATCAATTTCGTATTCTTAGATTAACAAGAAACCTAAGATTAAAAATTGGTCACCATATGCTGATATTGAGGAAACAAAAATATTTGCACAATGGTTACTAGATATCGGAGAAGGCAAAGTCGGTGGTCCTAATGATGGCAAAATAAAAATAGAGATTCCAGATGATTTACTTATCAAAAAATGTGATAATACTATTTCAAGCCTATTCAGTTTGTGTATCCAAACATTTTAAACAACATTGAAGATATTGATTACTTCCAAAAGAGGGCATTACTTACACCAACAAATGAGATCGTTAATGAGTTAAACGATCGTCTAATTGAAAGATTTCCAGGAGAACCTGCTGAATACTTAAGCTCAGATTCTGTATCAAAGTCTGATTATATAGATGGTAGTGCAGATCCAACTTTATACTCTACTGAGCTACTAAATGAATTAAAAAATACCAGGACTACCAAACTATCAGCTTATACTAAAAGTGGGAGTGCGAGTTATGCTTCTAAGAAATATTGATCAAAAGAAAGGCTTATGTAATGGCAATAGGCTTCGGGTTGATTCATTGGGTGCCTGTGTAATTAAAGTCAAAATTATTTCAGGAACTAATACTGGTGAACAAATATTTATTCCTAGAATCGCTTGAACACCTTCCGACAAGAACATAGCATTCAAATTTACAAGACGACAATATCCTTTATCAGTTTGCTTAGCTATGATTCTATTGACAAATGCCAAGGACAATCATTAAGAAGAGTTGGTTTATATCTTAAGAATGATGTCTTCTCTCATGGACAACTATATGTTCTATCAAAAGTTACGAGAAAAGAAGGTTTGAAGATTCTTATTCTAGACAAACATGGTAAACAAACTAACAAGACAACTAATGTTGTCTTTAAAGAGATATTTTCTTACCTAAACTAAATGTAAAATGGTTTATTATTATATATTTTTTCATCTTCGTAATATATCTAACTCCACAATGTCACTCAGCTATATGTGTTTTAGTATTAATCAAATAGTGAATTCATTTGATACATACGCACGTGATTTAAATACTGGCCTAATAATGATACTACCCAAAGACATTTCCGTCCATTCAATCAAAAAGACCTTTGCGTGAAAAAGCTCATCTTTATAATCTGATGTATAGTTGACAAGCTCAGTAACTAATTTAAGGGATTTTAATGTTTGTTTAAAAATATAAAATATATAAACAACGGTATCTACTTTGACAGTTCAAACTGACATACTTTGATCATATAAAGCCAGCTTTGCATTGTATGTATTTCTGGTCAGAAAACAAACATAGCAATAAAGAACAATTAAGTTGCAGCCCAAAGTAGTAAGAAAACTTATGTGTCTTTAAGTACTAGCACATAATCCAAAAACAACAAACGAATTTCAGCTCCATGTAATACTAATATTCCGATTATGATTGTTAGGTAACAATCAGAGTCGGTACGCAGCGGAAACACAAACACACACACGCATAAACGAAAGCAATAAATAAGAGACGAGATTTTACGTGGTTCGGTCAAGACGACCAACGTCCACGGGCTACAACTAGGGTATTTTTATTAAGCATCGTACAACGGATTACAATACATGACTAGGTATATATAGATAACAGTTAGGTTTAATAGAGTAAGGACTAAGAAAACTCCAAATGGGCAATCCTCCATAATTAAACGGGTCGTCCCCTTTTGGCTTCTAATTGTCAACCAACGAACCCGACCCAAAGGCCTTCACCAATATCATTTATACAATCCAACATATTTTAACAACAATACGTAAACTAAACATAGCATCAAAGAATAATAAAGTTACAACCATAATTCAAAAACAACTAACGAGTTTTAGCTACAACTAATAATAATATTCAGATTATGATCATTTCAAATATATAATCAACACAATCAAAAAACAATATGAAAAAGCAACATTATTAGTTTAAACTAAGTTCAAATACCTTCATAACTTTAATATTACAATATTCACATAACAAAATGCTAAGTAGAAGTTATATTTAGCATTAGCTACTGCATGATATAATCAAAAGATAGTCAGCATCTCCAAAAAACTGTCCACTTCATAACTTGTAAAGAAAACAAACAAGCACACTAAATATGGTAAAAGCATAATACGAACTAAGATTATGTAAATACTTGTCAAACTTGATCTAAGATCATGCGCAGTCAAAACTAGGCACACTCGGGCATTTTACGCCATGTGACGCCAAGTTAGCTTTTGGGCATTTTACAAAAAGTGGATGTAGTGGGAAAAATACCCCAAAACGCCTCTCTCTCTCTCCTCCCCATCTCTCTACATCTCTCCCAAAAAACCCTCAAAACTCGCGCCACACCAGCGTTTTATAGGAAACGCCTTGTCCATAATGCCTAGCCAAAACGCAACGGGGGGTGCCCCCGACGTTTTCGGCTCAAAACGCCCAAATTAAAGGCCACTACGGATGGTCTAAGTGATTCAATTCTTCACGAGTAATGATCTAACCAACCTAATAGCTCTTCCTAATAACACAAACTGTATTACAAATTTCAAAAACCAAACTGTTGTAAACTTGTAATGTTATAAAACTTACAACAATATACACAACATAATTGATTAATAACAAAAAGTAACTATTAAAAACATATTACTTAATCTTCATCATCAGACACCATATTATCAGAAACATCATCATAATCAAACTCACTGTTCAAGCAAACATCCAACCAACCTTCTTACTCAACTTATCCTCTAAATCAAAATGAGCCCTGTATTTCCTTGCATTACTAGAATTCAAGCGTTCCATCTCCCTCAACATAGGCAAATTTTTTGATTTTAATAACATCTCCCGACTCATAATTTTGACACAACCATTTTCAAACTTAACCACAACCCTGTTCTCATTGGGAAAGAAGAACAACTGCCTCACATAAACTATCGGTTCAACATTTTCAGCAAGGCGATCAAGTCTAACAACAATCTGGCCCATAAGAGCATTCTCCTCAACAGACAAAAAATTCTTCCTACTTCCTATAGAATGTATTTATTCCAGATATCTAGAGCTTAAAGAACATACCTCATTCGCATTAGCTTTTCCGATTGTAGACCAATCACTCAAAACGACACATATTTGTTTAACAACCTATCATACTTCCAGGAAACTATGTTCACCATTGTCAATCCGATTGTATTTTTGAGTTAGGGTTTGATCTTTATCGGTTGTTGTAGATAGTAATGAAGAGCATAGATAGGTGAAGATGTAGAGTCTTTGATTGATTTCTTGGAAGAAGATATGATATGATGATTGACGTAGATCCCGTGCTCTAATAAAAAACAAGTATTTATGAAGCTTAATTACCTATAACCAGTATGGGTAAGTAAGGTCGTCTCCACAGGGAATCAGTGAAAAGTGCAAGTAAAGTTCATAATTATTAATTAATTATTATTCTAAGCGGACAATCGATGTCAAGCAGTTCATAAAGATGATTATAAGAACACACGTTACTTTAATTGAACTGTAAACAATAATGAGAAAATGATTCGCTTACCTATAACCAGTATGGGTAAGTAAGGTCGTCTCCACAGGGGAATCAGTGAAAAGTGCAAGTAAAGTTCATAATTATTAATTAATTATTATTTTAAGCGGACAATCGATATCAAGCAGTTCATAAAGATGATTATAAGAACACACGTTACTTTAATTGAACTGTAAACAATAATGAGAAAATGATTCGCTTCAGGTTCAGGTAATGTGATGACCGACTAATCACATATACATAAGATTAATTGCGCGGGAATTACTAAACCTAACAGTTTGATTGTGATGACAAACGATTCCCTAACCGAATTGTTGACACAACTGAACCCCGGTTTACCCAATTACCAGTTTAATATATAAAAACCAACTTTAAGCAATGACTAACGAATACTGGTTCAATGACATAAGAGCTAACCCTACATGTGATGTACACAACCAAAAAAGTGATGCAAAGTTTGATAATCAAAATCATAAACTGTTTAAACAATTAATTCATAATGTAAAACAAGATTGAAGACGTTCAATCAAGTTCATACTCATTCAAATCATAGAATCTTATCAAAGTTAGTTTACACAAAACCCTGGCCTAAAGTGAATACAATGGTTTTAGCCTGACATCGGCATCACGAAGGATTCGCTTATCTGATGAGAGGACGAAAGCATGCGATGAACGGACGAACCGGAGGCTTCGGTATAGTGGAAAATTGCCCTAGGGCTTGTACTTGGTTGCTAGAATGAAGGTTAGGTCGAAATAGGGGCTCAAAGCTGATTATATCAAAATTATGGTAATTTTCCCGTCAGGAGGGATGTTAGCGCGGCGCTAACATCTAGGGGTGAGCCTTTAGCGACGCGCTAAAGACTAATTTGTCTGATGATCTTAGAGTATCTCTAACATCACCCTCAGGACCCCTTAGCGCCGCGCTAAGGGTGTCTGACACAATTTTCTTTATTTTCTTCTTTTATTTTGCATAGGAAAGCGTGCCAATCATCATAAGTCATCTACATTTTCATTCTAAGCCCGTAATTCCTCCCGCTAAGCGTCCTTAACGTCAAGTATCCTGAAACACATAAACACGCTTGAAGTACCAAAGTTCACATATTATTTAAACTAAAAGTAAACAAATAATATAATAATATACACGACTTTTACCCGACCATCAATGATACCCGCTATTTTCAAACACCGGCTGATAGTAATTACTAATATTAACTATAACATTAAATATTAAACCCACCCAATAATTAAGCCGCCCCTTTTTATAAAATCCTAAATGAATACAAACCCAAAATATTCTAATCCCAAATATATAACACATCTTAACTAATAAAGCCTAGTAACATAAAAACACATCTTAACAAACTTTATAAATATGCAACTTAAAACATGAAGTTAAAAGATAATATTATAAATAAATTTTGATATCAAATAATCCCAAAACATATGCCGCAACTCATTTCATAAGAAACTGTTTTAAAATATAAAGTTTGTTTTCACATAAACAAAAGGCAATATAAAATATGAAACGTTATCATTTTAAACCCAAATAGGTAACTCAAGTGATAGAATCATGCATGAAGTTAAGTCAGGTGTTAAGTGTACAATCATTTACCTCATTTGTGAGTATCCACATTCACATGGTCAAAATATTAACATTTAAACAAGAGTTTTATTTCCTAAAACATCAACAGAAATAGTTTATATATAGACAATATGATATCAAATAATTTATAAAACCAATACAATTCTATACTCTATTACATAACCAAGTAGAACTAATAGAAATCCATTAAACAAAAAAATCATATATCTTTATAAAACCCATTTACTTAAAAAGAATTAAAGCAATCCCGAATCATGATGTTAAACATAATGTATTAATAACATTTAACTCACTTAAATTATTACAAATGTTATACATTACCATATTTTAAAAAATTATAGTAACCCGCGTAACACGTGAGCTAAAAGCTAGTATAAAAATATATGACATTGATAAGATCATTAAAATAATGAGTTAACGTAGAGCATTCTCATCCTATCCCCTAAAATAATGTGAGGATAGTTTGGAAATTATAGGGTGAGATTGTGAGTGGTTGTGAGTGTAAATTATAAGGTAGAGAGATAACTGTAATGATTTTTTTTTAAATTTAGGGAAACTTTGTTTCCCCTATTTATTTTTTAATATTTGTTGAATTGATTGTGAGTAGATGAGAGAAAAACGATAATGATACAAGCATAAAAAATATTATTTAATTGAATATGAAAGAGAAATATAATGTTTTTAGTGTAATAATAGATATAAGACTATCCCCATCAATAATCTCACGATCTCAATCTCACATTATAAAATTAATTTCTCTCTCTTCAATCTACAAAATTTAACCCACTTCAATCTTTTACTCCTATTAACAACTCAATCTCATCCTTTTTTTATTAAATAAATTCAATTTATAATTAGTTTTGATTAACTATATAAATATAATTAAGTAATATGAAATCAGATAGAGATGGAAGGTGTGAGTGAATATGAAAGTTCTTATAATATTAATAGGGTTAAAATACGAATTTAGATATTTATTTTATTTTTGTGAACAGATAATGTTTAATTTTTTAGATTATAAATCTTATCCAAAAAATCTGACTAACCAATAGAAAACTAGTGGTTCAAATAAGATAATTCAATAATGGTTAAAACTAAAATTTTATATAAAAAATACGATTTTTTAAACAAACTTTATTTTTAACGAAATTTATACCGGAATGCTCACAAAAAAAAACTAAGTAAGACTGTGTTTTTAGATTTTTTTAAAAAGTCAAATATAATAAGTTATAAAACAAAAACCAAAATATATATATAAATAATTGTTATGAATTAAAAAGGAAAAATCAAAATAAAAAGTAACAAATGAAAATGTGACATGTGTGAATGAGACAAACAAATTGGGTTTGCAATCTGGTTTGCCATTCCGATCGAGATTGCCCCCTTTACTCCTTTTTTCTTTTTTTTTTTAATTCTCAAAATCTCAAGATTGCAATCTTGAGAATGCCAATGGTTGTAGTCTAAGGATGGAGGATAAGTTGAGAATGCTCTTATAAATAGTATATAGTAACCTACATGCTTGAACTTTGTCAAGTAGTGACTTGTCCTTCAAGTCTTTTAACACATGAGTCAAGTGTAATTTTTAACCGTATAAACAATATATCAGGCATTCTGCATGCATGTTTAACGTTTTTGTCCTTTGAAATCCTTTTAACTTTAGGACACTTTGAATTACAAGTTATTATTATGAAAAAGTATGATACCCAAACCACTTGTAAAGAGCCATAACATCTAAATAATTTTGAATCATGCAACGTGCATTGCCGGTAAAAGATAAAGACAATATTGCACATTGTCTGGTGTTGGTCATATAAAATTTTCCATTATATAACTATAAAATATTCATATATTTCACATCTAGTTACTTTTTTGTTGGCAACGTACTAAGAAAAGCTTTTTTCTTTCAATCATTGTGTATGGTCAACTAAGAATTGTTGAAAAATCCTTCTTGAGTTTAGAATAATCTAGTTCACTTATACGTTCAGCGGTCATGCTTGAGTATTTACAATAATAGGTATATGAAGAAACACGGATCTACTCCCCTTAACGGGTTCTAGATCCAATGAGTCCACAGGGTAGGATACGGATAACAACCAACAACGATATGAGCTCAATCTCCCAAAGTCCAGTGAGTGGAGGCTGCAAAACAGACACCGTGAGCTCATTACGGGAAGGACAAGAGGGGGGGGGTCTACCCGTAACCACCCTCCGGCGTGAGAATAAGTACAGTTCTTACAGAGAGAAAGTACTTAAGTATTGAGAGTAGATAGTTGGGAGTGAATGAATACCTCATGAAGATTGAGAGGGTATTTATAGCCGAAGAGCGAGGGAATATGATTGAGCCAGTTGTCCCATTCTAGAATATGCTCTCGTAACCACCTGGACACGTGTCCTCATATGATAGGTTGAGCTATGCGTTGCATGTGCATGGGCATAACAACCTAGACACGTACCGCTCAGTAATAGGACGGGTTATCACCCTGGCCATGTGCATGTCTATAACAACCTGGCCATGTGTCCTTCATTCATTGGTTGATGGGCCACGTATTCTCCAAGTAATAACCTTGGTGATTCTTTTAGAAGGTAATTGGTTAATTACAGATGTCCTGTTGGCATTGCCTCATGGTCATTTTGGTGGGTGAATGTGCTATCACGCGGGTGACGTTTGAGGGTGCCTGAATGTTTCAGCGTATGAGTAAAGGATGTTCTTCCTTTACAAAGCTATGCGGGTGATCCATATGTCCCGCGGGTATCTTGTGAGGAGCTTCCCTCTGACCCGCGGGTGATACTTAAGGGCATTTGGGTTTTGGTACCCAAACTCTATAAGTCCCCCAGTCCAGTGTTTCTTCCGCGTGAAGTTTTTATGCGGGTGGAATATTGGACTTAAGGTAGAATTTGGGGATTTTAGATTTTGGAGTTGGTGGAAATATTTTCTGTTGGTGGTGTGGATAACCGTGAAAAAAGACAAGTTGACCACTTTCAGGCGCGTGGGCAAGTGATGGGACGTTTATGCCAGCTGTCACTGTACCTGACTGTACACCTATTCCTCTTTTTCGAATTTCCCGCATGACGTGCCGTCTGCTGAATGGGTGATGACTTTCTCTCTCCACTGTTCATATCCCATCACATTAATTGCGATGGGCGTAAATAGAGGAGGTTAACTCCTTTGCGAAGTTTTATCACCCTTCATATTTTTATTATTCTTTGTTTTCTTTCGGTCTTTCGACCGAGCTTTCGATTCTTTTCACGATTGATCGCTGTTTTCCATTCACGATTAAATCGATGGCTAGTGATACAAAGATCCATGGTACCAGGCGTTAATACTGTAGAAATTAATTGGGATATCGCCGAATATGAAACGTTACTTCATACTTACGGTATCCCACCTGAATGGGGACCGGAATTCCTTAGCGTCGGGTCTGTTGCATGTGACAACCGCCAAAAATTAGACTAATCTGGTAATTATCTTAACTGTAATCCCGTATTAATTAGTAAGATAAACATATAGGAATAATATTTTTACCTAAAGTCTTTGATTTTAGTTGAGTTTTAAAATATGGAACCCGAAAAAGTTCAATTTTGTCATGTAGCTAACACTGTACAGATTGACACCGGGTAATATCTCGAAACAGATAAATTTGTAAACATGTCAAGATGACCTCGAAAAATTAATTTTTGTGTTAGGATATTAGAGATAGTATATAAACTTAATTTTAGAAGGTTCGAATCGCGAAAATCAGAAAATAAGTAACCGAAAGCCAGTAGAGGACACCGTAAGGGCCCGACATCAAGTTTTTCAGAAAATTATGTTTTTAGGCAGACATTGACTGTAATCTAATTTCGTTTAAAGTCTGATAAATATTATTAGAAACGGAAGTCGTTTGGCTAGATAAATTATGAGATACGTTAAACCTTAACACCTGAACAATACCACATATAATATTATTAACCACCAAACTCTTCCAATTCCCTCTTTGTTCCAGCCGAGCCACCCTCACACAAACCCCAACCCACTTGCATTATTTTATTCAAAAACACCTAATGATTACTAGGTTACTTGTAAGAACTATAACACTCCAACACAACACCCTATGATACAATTTATCAATCCTATACTCCTCTCTCTCTCCATATATACGTATATCACCACCATCATTCCACCATCTCACCATTTCAAAATCACCATACCCACCATTTTTGAAGATTAGGAGTTCTTGATGGAAGCTTAAGCAAAATAGGATTTTAGGAAGCTTAAGAAGGAGTCATAAACTAACTTAAGGCCATATTATCACCTCCTTAGACACCAAATCCGAAAATCCAAGGTAACCCACTTCAAGATTTGTGTATATTAGTTGTTAATTGATGTTTAAAGCTTGATTTTAGTATGCTTGATAGTGTGCATGCAAGTATAATATGGATGTATGCATGCATGTGTGTGACCCGTGAGTTTGCATGTGAATGTATAAGATGGATTTTGTTGACCTTAGGGCTTATTGTGGTTGTATTTTAACTTGTATAGATTGTCCATATTGATGTTACTTGAGTTTGTTTAACAAATGGGTTAAGTATTGCTTTAATAATGGAAGTAAATATGTAAACGGTCAAAAGATTGGAAATGGGTTATGGGTAAAAACACCCATTAGATCCGTGGGTTTTGGTTTGGGTATTGGATTGAGGTTGTTAACTTGATTAAATGTTAAAATGGTTAAAAATAAAAGATAATTTTGAAAACCCACTTGGTTGATTTTTTTAAAGATTACTTGAAAAGTTGTAAGTAATAATAATAATGGCTTTGAAAAGGTAAAAAGGATCTAGGAAAAGGGTTGACAAAAGTGTAGAGATTTGATTATTTGAAAAGTTACTTACACATGCAATTAATACAAAAGTTTGATTTTTGATCATAAAGCTCATACTTGTCTTGTATTGATTTGATATGGATTGAAAATGACAAACTAAGTGATTGAATGGGACATATGGAAAAGAATAAAATCTACTAGAAGTACTAGGATGCATGAAACATGGTAACTTAGATAAACAAGAGTTTGTGTTAAACTTACTAATAAAAGAAACTTTGTAAATTATACAAGATGTTTTGTAAGATGATTTGATAAGTGAACATAATCTTGTGTGGATAATTAAAGACTTGTGGTTAGGATTACTTTAGTAAACTCTATTGTAAAGATTGTTTGTATGATAATAAGGTTGTTAAAAATTGCTACTTACTAGTAATAGAAACTTTGTTGTTAAATAATCAAGAATGTGTTTGTTTAAAGGATGATAATGGGATGAAATAAGAGGTTAATATGGGTTATTAAGATCTGGAAATTTTGGTACATAAACACTTTGTAGAGATTGTAGAAATAACATGTTTATTGTATAGTTGAAAACTTAAGCTAAGGCTTGAGCATGTGTAGTTAAAAATTTGTTTTGTGTGCATACTTGGTGCTAGATGATCAAACATGGATGTGATGATATATTACTTGTTATTATATGTATATTTGCTGTACCAAATGGTTTGGTTTTGACATTGTGACTTAAATAGCTTGTCGGTGACTTTAACGGTCGGAAAGTTCGACTTTTAAAGTGAACCGACATGAATTTTTGGAACTGAACTAAAACAGCTCCTAAATTCATAATATTCTTATATTTAACATAAGTTAAAGTATAAGAAAAGTCAGGAATAGCAAAACTTAAACCAACCCGGTTCGTGTCACAAAAACCGACACGAAAACGTTAAAAATTAGCATTTTTAAGAAATTGGCAACAAAACAAAAACCATAACATTTTTTATTTAATAACCAATAAAACTTGACTAAAAACTATATAAAAAGTGTTTTAGATAATTTAAAACTAAAAGTTTTCACAAAATAACAACCGGTTCGTTTTTAAGCTCAAAACCGACGAAACCGTCAAAACCGACAAAACCGACTATAATAGAGTTAAAACTTTAAATAAAATAATAACTTAAATTTTCCAAAACACTCCAGCAACTAAAGGTAATAATTTTTATAAATTTTAATAATTAATATAAAATTATTAAATAAAACAATTATTAGTTGATTATTTCTTGTTTATATTTTTAAGTGTGTATTTATAGAATTATAAGTAGTAAACTTTATGTATTGTGTGCTTGTGTGGGTTTTTAGAATAAGAATGTATATATATATATATATATATATATATATATATATATATATATATATTGGTCAAACATATATATAGTTAACTAATTATGGGCAAACCCGAATTTAAAATTAACGAACGTGTACTAATATAGGACATGAGCGTTTATACAAACATCGGATTCAAAGGTGAGTTCTTCCTCCGAAAAGCATATTGTATACTTTTATTCGTATTTATATATATGTTTTGAAAGCGCATTATACTTTACAAATTGTCATTATTGTGGGATGAATCAATTTGGTTAAATAACTGTTAACCGAATTGAGGGCACAGAAATGTTGGTAGATCTATCGGGGTGACACCCCCCACTTCCATCCGTGTTGGGTTAAAAGTGGGAATATTTCGAGTATGGTACGTTTCGAGTTATCAAATTGGTAGTTATACACGCGTTGTATTCTTAGCTAGTTTACAACTAACGCTTTTTGTGCTTAAAGGTAAAATGCGGGTTTCGTTATTATGTTGTACCGTGTAAAGATCGGTATTGTTGGGAATATAATGGCCGTACACTATTATATTCATGTGTTGTTTATATATATAAATTGTCTATATTTATATAATAAGTTTTTCTCGGGAATAACTCACCAACATTCGTGTTGACCCAAATATTATTTGATAATGTTTTGCAGGTAAATGATGGTTTCGTGTGAAGGCGTGGAGCGAGGCGTCGGTGTTTGTATAAAAGTGTTGTATGGGACCATTATGGTAGTTTTTAAATAATAAAAACTATGTGTACTCTGATATTTAAATAATATGTTTAATATAATATATATTAAACGTTGTGTTTTATGATTGGCTATTCGTTACAACAACTGTCACCGCCCAAAAATTTGTTTAGTTGTAAAGACTTCCGCTGAAATTATTATTATGAGATTTTCGGGGTGTGACATTGCAAGCATGCCTCCTGCCGGTAAGATGGCAATATACGCTGACCACTTTATTTATGGGAATTTCCGATTTCCGATAACCAAGTTCTTCATGAAGGTGTTGAGCGCTTACGAGATCCATTTATCCCAGTTACATCCTCTCACCATTATGCAAATTCAACACTTCGAATTTCTGTGTACGGCCAGAGGAATGCTGCCTCGAATCGACCGATTCCCGGTGTTCTATCAGATAACCAACCGTGGAGGGTGGTTTAAGTGCTACCCAATCGCTGAAAGGATTATCGGCCTTGTCTCCAAAGGAGGCTCTAAGGATTGGCGCAGCAAATTTTTTGGATTTTGGAGGACGTCGTTCCAAATGCTATGGTCCATTGTCCGGCCACTGAGGCGCTTCCGAAGGTCGTTACTGTTCCTCACGAAAAACAGGAATGGTTCCGCGTCTTGGTTTCGGAACCATCTCCAATGCGGGCGCTGCCGGAGGAAGCCCTAGTATGGGCGGATATGAGCCGCTTGTGGCCATATCCAGATTTGGATCCCGTCTTTATGGGAGTGAATGAACGTAAGTTTTATTCTTTTGTTCTCCTTTTTGTTTCGTATAAGGCTTTTCGACCGACTTCTTGTGCGTTTTTTAGCTGAAGGGCTTATGATGAATGCCCTCTTTGAAAGTAGAGGTTGCACGAAAAGCGTATCCGTGACGTTAAAGAGATCCCTGTCTTGGAAAGGACCTGGAATCAGTTTCTCTTCCCTACTAGAGTATGTGCTGAGCCAGTGGCGTCAGAGGCATTTTTCAGACAGGTGCGTATATCTTTAACCCTCATCCGCTCAACGCACTTACTTCTGATAGGGTAATCGTCATTCTTTCTTCGAGTGACGGGTCATTATCCCAAGAAGAAGAAGATTCTGATGATGCTTCTGAAATTTCATCTGTCTCACACCTGCTGGCAGAACTGGAGCGGAAGAGGGATCTTCAGGCTTCTCAGGCAAGTGGCGCGGGCGTGAGTCACGCGAATGCCGAAGGAGGTCCAGTGAGGAAGAAGCGTCAGACACAATGTCCGAAGAAACAGAAAATCAGCCTTGCGAAACTCATGGAAGGAATGGTTGGTAGGTCAAAATGACGTCTTTTCTTTAAACATTAATGCTTTAATTGATATTCATGTGTGATCTTATTGTGTAGATTCGTCTGTAGTTGTTGGAGGAATCACTGTATTAGACAAATTACCGTCCCCAACTCCTGAGAAGGAAGGCAAGCCGCCAACTCCTCCATTTGAGGAGAATCAAGAGGACCCACTTCCTCCGCCGGAAACTGAAGATCCCCTAGACTATCTGTTTAGGACCGAGGATGCTTCTAGCTTCAAAGGAAGGGACCTGGGTGCGGATGAGGAAGCACCCAAAACACAGGAAACTCCTCGGTCTCCTCCACATTTTTCCTTCTCATCTTCACCATTCTCCATGGGTGAAGGAGAAGGGTCTCATTCCCGACGTCCTTTACAGAACGTCTAAGGGGTGGTGACACGTGATGCCCCCATCAAACTTCCTCTATCCTTGTGCGTCCCCAAGCAACAAGTTCAGATTATTACGGGGAGCCAAATCCAGGGGAGGGCTATCACATGTTTATCCCTCACTGGGATATTGTGAATGGGTTCTGTTTCACTAATCCGGACATTTGTGCGGCATTCGTCGATCAGTGTGTGCCTCATGCGGAGCGGATCCACCAGCGTGGACGCTCTCTTCATGACCTTCATATTGACTATTCCTCGTCCTTAGCCAACACTATATGATGTGGGCCCAGGTATTGAAGACCGGCTATTATGTATTTGGAGGCCCAAGATCGCGCTATAAAAGGTGGCCCATGAAAACGGGCATAAGTTGGCCCACGAAGCTCCGTTTCAGGCCTATTACCAGTCAAATCGAAGCTTGAGACGAGGAGCACATTTTGGCAAACTTCCCAAGGCGCTTTGGCCCCTGTCCAAAGCCCAAAAACGCCTCTTAAATAAAGTTTTGGGCCTTTTTATGTTTTTCAGCACTTTTTATGTTTTTGTTTTTAGGTTTGTGTTTGGCCCATGGCCCATTTTAGGCCCATTTCGTATTAGACTCTTTATTTATATGCTGGTTATGTAATCCAAAGAGACAGACTTGAATTTTAATAATTATCAATTTTCTCTTCATTTTCCCTAAACCTTTAGGTGGGATTTGGGAGTTTCGAAGTTCATCACAGGTATTCTCCGAATCAACTTGATTCGATCTTCTTTATTTTTTATACTACTGCATCAGTTGGTATCAAAGCCGAATTCCTGGCTCAAAAATGCCTCCAAGAAGACAACAGAGACCGCTCGATGAGGTTTACGAACGAGAGTTGGACCAAGATTTATGGATCGGGTGGAGCAACGATTGGATCAAGTGGTCGATCAACTCACTGATTGAATGGTTGACTTGATGAATCGTAGAAGGCCGGCCCCATAAAACATGAAGTTTGATAATCCATTTTTTGGTAATTATGGTTCGTCTTCCGAAGAAGGTTACGAGAGGGGACCAAGACAAGAACGTGGAGATGGAAACCGACGTTGGGATGCTGGGATCCGTACTGATATCCCAGAATTTGATGGGACTAGTTTGGATCGGAAGGGTTCATCGATTGGTTGGTTATTGTAAAAGAGGTGTTTGAGTTCCGAGAGGTCCCGGAAAATAAGCGGGTATCTTTGATCGCTGCCAGGCTACGTGGGATGGCATCGGCATGGTGGAAACAATTGATGATGACACGAAATAGACTCGAAAAGTCACAGATCGTGACATGGGCCAAGATGAGAAAGTGTTTGCAGGATACCTTTTTACCTCACAAATTTCAACGGTTGATGTATCAACGTTTGCAGAATCTGAAGCAAGGATCCTGATCGGTTGATGACTATACGACCGAGTTTTATCATTTGGTTGCTCGTAATGATATTCAAGAAACCGATGAACAACTCGTTGATCGGTATATTGGGGGTTTAAGGGTTCGGATCATGGACTTTGTAAATCTTTTTAATCCTTTAACAGTCGTTGAGGCGCACCAACGGGGGTTGGCTTTTGAAAAACCCAACCGTCGGGTGGGCGGTTCGTATTCACCAGTCCCTACTGGAGGAAATTCGGGGTCAGTAGTGGAGGACCTCGTGTCGTGCCAAGTCAGCAGAGGTTATGGGCCAACAACACTAGGTCGACTTCTAAAGGGGCTAGTAGTAGCGGGGTGAAGTGTTTTAAATGTGGTGAGACAGGTCATCGACAAGTTGACTATAAACAGGCGGGTAAGAGGCATTTGTTTGTTGAATCTGATGATGAACAATATGAAGAATATGAAAAGTCCTCAGAGTATGATGAAGAACCCGAGTATGAGGAGTTTGTGACCGGTGATGTGGGGGTGAACTTGGTGGTTAGGCGTTCTTGCTATACACCAAAGGCTGATGAAGACGGATGGCTTAAGCATAACATCTTCCACTCCACATGTACCATTCTGGGGAAGGTTTGCACGTTTTTTATCGATTCTGGAAGTTGTGACAATCTGAGGCAATCCAAACGTTGGCCTTGAAGACGGAGAGTCACCACAAGCCTTATAAGCTTCAATGGCTTAAAACGGGGGGGGGGGGGGGGGGGAGGTAACAGTCTCAAAAAAAGCCCTTGTTTCTTTTTCAATCGGGACCACATATAAAGATGATGTTGTGTGTGATGTGGTTCCTATGGATGTGTGTCACTTGTTGTTTGGTAGACCTTGGCAGTATGATCGAAATATAGAACATGACGGATGGTCAAATTCTTATAGCTTCATGTTTGGTGGGGTAAAGATAATGCTTGTTCCTAGCAAGCCCAAGCAGCTAGCCACAAAGCAGTCGGGTAACCTGTTGACAATTAGTCAGTTTGAAGATGAGTTGGTGGGGGCAGACAATGTGTTTGTTTTGATAGGGAAACCGGTGCCCGAGGAAGTTGAGATTACTGAAGCTATGATTCCTTTACTTGAGGAATTTTCTGATGTTTTCCCTGATGACTTGCCGGATGGGCTGCCACCTTTGCGTGACATCCAACATCATATTGATTTGGAGCCTTGTTCACAATTGCCCAATAGGCCACATTACAGGATGAGCCCGAGAGAGCATGAAGAGTTGCGTAGACAGGTTGAGGAGTTGATTTCTAAGGGTCATGTTCGTGAAAGTATGAACCCTTGTGTTGTTCCTGCTTTGTTAACTCCAAAGAAGGATGGTACCTGGCGGATGTGTGTCGATATTTGAGCCATCAACAAGATTACTGTGAGGTACATGTTTCCTATTCCTCGACTTGATGATTTGCTTGACCAAATTAGTGGTGCCACTATTTTCACAAAGTTGGATTTGAAGATTGGTTATTACCAGATTCGTCTTAGACCTGGGGATGAGTGGAAAACAGCCTTCAAGACTCATGAAGGGTTGTATAAGTGGTTCGTGATGCTTTTTGGTTTATCAAACGCGCCTAGTACTTTTATGCGTGTGATGAATCAGTTGCTCAGGCCTTTTATCAGGAAGTTTGTGGTGGTATATTTTGATGATATTCTTATTTATAGTGCTTCTTTCAGTGAGCATGCCGTGCATGTCAAGAAGGTTTTGGCCTTACTTCACAGAGACAGTTTCTATACAGATACAAAGAAATTTGTGTTCATGACCCCTAAAGTTTTGTTCTTAGGGTATGTTATTTCAGGTGATGGGATACAGGTGGATGAATCTAAAGTTGCAGCTGTTCAAAACTGGCCAACTCCTACCACCATTACAAAAGTCCGCAGTTTTCATGGGCTTGCTTCTTTTTATAGGCGGTTCATTCCACACTTCAGTTCCATTATGGCCCCTATGACAGATTGCATGAAGGGAAAGACGTTTGTATGGACAGAGGGAGCAGAGTTAGCTTTTCAGGTTATCAAGGATAAGCTCACTACCACACCAATTCTGGTATTGCCTAACTTTTCACAAGTTTTTGAACTTCATACTGATGCCTCGAAGGTTGGGATTGGCGGGGTTCTAAGTAAAAGGGGTCGACCAATTGCTTATTTTAGTGAGAAGTTAACAGGGGCAAAGTTGAGATATAGTACTTATGACCTGGAGTTTTATAAAGTGGTCCAAGCTGTAAAACATTGGCGTCACTATTTTTTTCATAAAGAGTTTGTTTATTCACTGATCATGATTCTCTAAGTCATATTCGCACGCAAGATAAGATATCTCATAAGCACTGGCGTTGGTTAGCTTTTCTTGAAAAGTTTACTTTTGTGGTCAAACACAAAACTAGTGTTTGAAACCGTGTTGCTGATGCCTTGAGTAGGAGGGGAAATCTGCTTGTTTCTGTGAGAATCAATGTGCTGGGGTTGGATGTTATTCGTGAGCAGTTAACCACTGACCCGTATTTTTCAGTTGTGTTGCAGGATGTGCAAGCGGGTCAGAAGTCAGACTTTCTTTTGCATGACGGGTTTTTGTTCAAAGGGAATCAGCTATGAATTCCTGACTCCAGTCTTCGGTTGAAAATTATTCAGGAGTTACGTTGGTCGTGACCGTACTTTACATTTGGTGCAGTCTTCCTACTTCTGGCCTACTATGAGGAAAGAGGTAGATCATTATGTTAAAAGGTGTCGAATTTGCCAAGTCTCAAAGGGCACGGCTACTAATGCGGGTCTTTATATGCCTTTGCCGGTCCCCTCACAGCCTTGGAATGATATTAGTATGGATTTTGTGTTGGGGTTGCCACGGAATCAGAGGGGAAATGATTCGATCTTTGTTGTGGTTGATCGGTTTTCTAAAATGATGCACTTTATTCCTTGCAAGAAGACGACAGATGCAGTTAATGTGGCTCAGTTATTCTTTCGGGATGTCTATCGTTTGCATGGTTTACCATCTTCTATTGTTTTTGATCGGGACACTCGTTTCTTGAGTCATTTTTGGCGCAGCCTGTGGAAGATGGTGAACACTCAGCTTAACTTCAGTAGTGCCTACCACCCTCAAACGGATGGGCAAACGGAGGTTGTTAATCGGTCCCTTGGTAATCTTTTACGATATCTTGTGGGTGATCATGTGAAGTCTTGGGATCAAAAGCTATGTCAAGCTGACTTTGCTCATAATCATGCTGTCAATCGAAGTACCGGGTTTAGTTCTTTTCAAGTGGTTTATTCTGCTCAGCCACGGGGACCTCTTGATCTGATGTCACTTCCTGTTCCTGGTTCTGTACCCAATAAGGTGAAAGATTTTGTTGAAGGGCTACGTGAAATTCATAAAGATGTGCATGACAACCTGGTTCGAGCCAATTCAAAGTATAAGCAGGTTACGGATCAAAAGCGAAGACATGTTGAATTTGAAGAAGGTGATTTTGCCTGGGCTGTTTTGACAAAAGATCGTTTTTCTGTTGGGGAATATAACAAATTATCAGCTAAGAAGGTTGGACCCGTGGAAATTGTGGAGAAGATAAACTCAAATGCTTATCGTCTAAAGCTGCCGAGTCACGTTCATTGTTAAGATGTGTTTAATGTGAAGCATTTACTACCTTATTACGGGGACACTTCTGATAATGAAGATGTTACGGATTCAAGGTCAAATTTTTTTTATCCAAGGGGGAATGATGTGGGCCCAAGTATTGAAGACCGGGCTATTATGTATTTGGAGGCCCAAGATCGCGCTATAAAAGGTGGCCCACTAAAACGGGCATAACTTGTCCCACGAAGCTCTGTTTCAAGCCTATTACCAGTCAAATCGAAGCTTAAGACGAGGACCACATTGTAGCAAACGCTCACGAGGGTTTGGCCCCTGTCCGAAGCAAAAAAAAAAGCCTCCTAAATAACTTTTTGGGCATTTTTATGTTTTTTCAGCACTTTTTATGTTTTTGTTTTTGGGTTTGTGTTCGGCCCATGGCCTATTTTAGGCCCATTTCGTATTAGATTCTTTATTTATATGTTGGTTATGTAATCTAAAGAGACAGACTTGAATTTTAATAGTTATCAATTTTCTCTTTATTTTCCCTAAACCTTTGGGTGAGATTTGGGAGTTTCGAAGTTCATCACGGGTATTCTCCGAATCAACGTGATTCGATCTTCATTCTTGTTTATACCGCTGCATCACTATGGCTGTTGGACAGGAAATTCTGCGCGAATGGCGGACGATGGGTGAGAGGTTGGGAGAAGTGACCTGATCCGCCGAGGAGGCTAGGAAATAAGCCGACGAACACCGTGCGGCAACCAATACAACCAAATGGAAACTATCTGATGCTGAGATTGCTCTCAGAAACGAGAAAGATAGGCACACGGCTGCTACACGTTAATGGGAGGAAGCTTGTAAGAGACAGAACTCTGTTCTTCAAGCTGCCCGGGATGAAGCCCATAGAAAAAAGGAGGACCTGTCTAAGGCACTTGAGGCCAATTCAGCCTTAGAAACCGAAGTGACCCGCCAAGGTGCCAAAATTCAAGATCTTGAAGCGGAATTGAAGCTGCAGAAGAAGCAGGCTGAACTTAAGATAAAAGGGATGATGATATGCAAGTCGTGTATGACTCGCTTCTGCAGGTGTGTAATAAAGCGAAAGCCTGTGCAGCTGAATACCTAAATGACAAGGAAAAAATTGTCGACAGAATCTGTGAATTTCAAGAGCGTGCGGAGCGGGCAGAGAGGGAGCAACAGTGGCTGTTGGGCCAGGGTCTTAACGCGGTACATTATCCCAGTCTTCCACTTGTTATATTTTTTTCTCTGCCAACTATTTAAAGGGGTGTTTGGTAGAGGGAATTGAGGGGTGAGAAATGGAATTGGAAAGAATTCTCTTGTTTGTTTATGAAAGAAAGAGGTGAGAAATGGAAATAAACCATTTCCATTTCTCTGATTTTGTTTCTCTAAAAAAAGCGGAGAATTGGATTTCTAGGGTTTCATTTCTCAGCCTCACTCTCTCACGCCTCTCCCTGCTGTTCGATCCACTTGCAGCCTCTAATCACCCACAAATCATCTCCAATCCAACAACCGAGTTCGTATTCGCGATCCTTGCTTCGATTCCAACGATCCTAGGTATGAAACTTTCATTTTTTCGACTTTCTTATGCTCGACCAGACCTAAACCTCGATCCAAACTCAGCTGCTGATGTCGATTGTTATCGTGGGATGTTTGTATGTTGTTGGTAATCGATTTAGATATGTTAGATTTCAATGGTTTATATTTAATTCGACTCTTGATGAAATCTTTGATGTCTAGGTTGGGAATTGAACATTATATGGTATGAAATTGATGAGTTTCAATCATGAATTTTATGTTAGAATGATATTTAGATGCTAGGTTGAATGTTGGAACCGATAAATTGAATGTTTACATGAGTTGCTTGAATGTTGTTGCTGATGAAATCTGTAATGCTGTTTTGTTCAAACAATATTTTGATCATAACAGATGCAAATTGATCGTTTCTTGAGTCTAACATTAAGTTCAAAGAGTCTAGTTTCAAACCCCACTGGTTTCGTAATTTTTAGAGAAGTTTTGATTACCCAAACGTGAAAAATAAAACCGAAGGTCAAATCTGTTTTTGACTGACAGATTTTAGGTCCACTTCTAAAGAGCATAACTCTCTTGTTTTTGAAGTTTTAGACTTCATTCCTCTTTCTAATGAACATTTTAAGTGTCTAGAATACTTCTCAATTGGCCTTGTATGCAAATCCTGAGTAGTCAATTTTTGAGAAATTTTGACATTTACAAACTCTGAACAGTAAGTTTTAGATACCTTTGATAATTAGCATTTTAGTTGAAAACCTTATGCGTACTTTAAAATTTTGAGAAAAATATATAAACACCTAGAGATGTTGAAGTTTCTGTGAAAATATTTTCATAATTTATTTCAATTGTTTTGTTGATAAATAAATCTATATTTACAAACTCAAATCTGACCAAAAAACTCAGATTTCTACATATCAACAAATCATCACTTTTTACACCATTTTTATCTAGAAATTGACTTGTAACTCACATGGAAACCTTAGGGATCTTGTATAACATTGACTTGTAACTCACATGGAAACTTGGATGTTCAATTTCATCCAAAATAACATATATATTGATGTAAACATTGGCAATTAAACAACATTCAGCAAGTCAGTGAATAAAGTAGCCTGTAATCATTTTTCTTGCTTTCATGATCACTTTGTTGCTAATATTTGGATTATATTTTGGAGTTATTTGCTTTTCTTGATTTTTCTTATATTTTCATGTGTAGATGGCAAGATCACCTTCCAGACAAAGAATAGTTGCCATAGGTGCATTTTATGTCATTTATGTTACGATTCGTTGGTGGATGTTGTGTACTTATCATTTGCGTCGGTCGATTGAGTCAATGACTTTACGTACAAAATATTTAATGAGTTACCATAATAGGCGTGAAAACATGGTGAGGATGGTTTATGAAAGTGATGTTACGAGTGTTGTTAACATAAGAATGAATATACATGCATTTACAACACTTTGTGATATGCTAGAAACTAGAGGGGGACTAAAGAATAGTAAAAACATGATAGTCGATGAGCAAGTTGCTATGTATTTACATACCCTTGCTCATAATGCAAAGAATATGATACTAGTCAACAGATTTCATCGGTCCGGGGAAACTGTAAGTCGGTATTTCAAGTTAGTCTAAAATGCTATATGTCGATTACACAAAGAACTCTACAAGTCACCCGTGCCAGTGCCAGATAATGAAACTGATGAAAGATGGAAATGGTTTAAGGTTAGTCAAACACATTTTTTATTAAAGATATTTTTTGCTAACATAAATTAGTAAGTAATGTTTTCTTTTAACTCAGGGTTGCTTAGGAGCATTAGATGGAACATACATTAAAGTTAAAGTCCCTGCTATTGATAGAAAACCTTATAGGACAAGAAAAGGGCAGATTTGTACTAACGTACTCGGAGTATGTACGAGAGACCTTTTATTTACGTATGTCTTAGCGGGATGGGAGGGTTTTGCAGCTGATAGTAGAGTTTTGCGTGATGCAATCAGTAGACCCAATGGTCTTAAAATAACTCCGGGTATGTGATAGACAATTTTCAAAGAATATACATAGATATAAGTATGATAATTAACATAGAGTTTATGGTTAATTGTAGGAACATACTACCTTTGTGATGCCGGTTATACAAATGGTGAAGGATTTTTAACTCCATATCGAGGTCAACGTTATCATCTTAACGATTCGTCTTGTCCTCCTACGAATGCTAAGGAGTTCTTTAATATGAGACATTCATCGGCCAGGAATGTTATAGAAAGATGTTTCGGAATGATTAAAGATAGATGGGCTATTTTGCGTGATAACTCATATCATCCCATAGAGTCCATGCCACGTATCATCATTGCTTGTTGTTTATTGCACAATTTCATACGAACAACAATGAGTGAAGACCCTCTTGATAACGAAATCCCAGTAAATCACACACAACTTGCAAATGACCATGACAATGTTATTTCTATGATCGAGCCCTCACAAGAATGGACCTATCGTAGAGACCTTCTTGCTAATGAAATGTTTAATAGTTGGACTGCGATGCGTGCGCAGCGTGCCAACAATGTTTCTTAATTATGTTTGACAATTATGTATTTTTTATTTGTAGAACCAAGGATGTTTCTTATTAATGTTTATTTATGCACTTTATTTGTTTCTTATTAATGTTTCTTGTTATATTTGTATTTGTAGTTACATGAATTATGATTTTTAATTGTATAATTATGCATTTGTACGTAGACATGGCAGATTCAAATATAGTGAGAGGAGTTACTCGGAGCAAGCATACCTGGGCAAATGATGAAGATGCAAAGCTAATTGATGCATTAATGGAGATACATGCATCTTGAAAGTATGCTGGTGCTGACAATGGATTCAAACCAGGTTATTTAAATGGTGTTCAACAATTGCTAGATGTAAGTCTTCCTAACTCTGGCCTCAAAGCAGAACCACATATAAAGTCTAGGATGAAGACATGGAAGACACACTTTAGCATTGTATATGATATGGTGCATACAAGTGGGTTTGGTTGGGATGAACAAAAATGTTGTATTATTGCCGATGATAGTGTTTGGAATGAATACGTGAAGGTATATTCTAAAAAATATATTTTTTAGATTTTAAAATTTTAGTCTAATTTATTTGTAATTGTCTTGTAGTCTCACAAAGATGCTGTGAATTTTCGTGACAAGTCATTTCCTTTCTATGACAAATTGTGTACCATATTCGGTAAGGATAGAGCTACTGGTAGTAAAGCAGTTGACCTTGGAGAAGAAGATGTTGTTCAAGAGACGCAAAAAAGCTCACCTGTTGATATTGAAAACTTTGATTTTGTTGATGAAGCCGTTCCAAATGTTGATAGATCTGAAGGACAAACAGGAAGTGTAACAAGCAAGCGCAAAAGAGGTAGAAGCACGGATGCAGATGAGATATATCGAGAGTCTTGCAAAGATATCAAGGAAGTTTTGCTTCGATTTGGGGAGATGGTGGGTGAACAACTTAGCAAAGAATGTATGGAGGCTCGTGAAATCTATGAAAAGGTTAGTGATGAGTTGAAAGCTTTACCAGGTATCACTACGAAAAAACGGTTCAAAGCAGCTCATTTGATTGGTAAAGATGTGGATCTAGGACGTTCTTTTCTTGCGTTGACAATAGAAGAGAAAATTGAGATAGTCGAGTTGTATACCAATGGTTCAATGGGATAGTTGTGTATGGTTGAAGTATGTTTTGTATGTGAATTGGTTTTAACTATGGTTGATGTTTTTTGCTTAAAAACTATGTTTTGTATGTGAATTGGTTTGATCAATGCATATTGTGGTTGGAATTTATGCATCTTTTTATATGTTTTTTATTTTTTAATAAATATTTGTTATGAAAAAAATACTTGTGCTAATGATAAAGTTGATATAATTCTCTGTTTATTTCCTATGTACCAAACAAGAGAAATGATTCTCAGCTATATTTCTCTACTGAAATCTCTGTACTACCAAACAGAACAGTCAATTCTCATTCTCCAGACCAATTCCCTTTCTCTGCAATTCCATTTCTCTATTCCATTTCTCTACAATTCCATTCTCTGTACCAAACACCCCCTAATAGAATTCTCATTCTTTGATAGGTTATTAAACATATCAAGGAGGGGCATGAACTGTCTGATAGTCTTGCCTTCTTACTTAAAGCATCTTCTCAATCCGGCCTCGTAACCGGTTTTAATGAAGGGATGATGTATGCCCAAACCAGCCGTCCTTTTGAAGAACATTCGCTTCATGGGCTTGACGTTGCTCAGGAATATGATATGTGTATCAAGCGAATATGATAATTTATCATTTCCTTTGCAATACATGCTTCCGGAGTTTGCTGCGGCAAGTGATGGGGTGGATCAATTGAAGGAGTACTTGGAGGGAGAATCGGAAGACACTCCGCCTACACCTCCGGAAGGCACTCCGTCCACTCCTCTGGAAGAAGCTTCCGTACAAGACCCTTAGGATAGTTTAAGACTTGTAATTTCTTTGATGTTTTGTAATTATTTGTTAATCATGAATGAACAGAAATCTTTTTGTCTTCTTTTGAATCTTGTATGGTTTCGCATTTGAGATATTATCTTGTGGGATATTTTTTGCATTATCCATTTTTGAATATTTGCAAGTAGTACGAGAGCAATGACGTGGCGGGAAGAGAAATCTCGCAAAACAACTGATAGGACGTGCATGACGTCTTTTGGCAGTCTAATTTTGCTTTTTCGCCTTCCCGACTGACGTGTCAACCCCCAATTGGGCCACTTCTTCTCTCTCAGTTGGCATCCAATCAGTCGCATTAATTGCGATGTGTATAAATAGACCAGATCCCACTTCTATTCATTTTTATCTCCTTCCAATTCTTCTTCTTTTTCTCTCTAATCCTGAGATCTAAAATTGCTAAGGCTAATCCCCAACCTTCAAACTTTTCTATAACTTCTGCCCAGTTTGTCTTTATTCCTGATGGCAGGAGACAAGAAGAATGCCCCTTGTATCCATGAGGTCGTTGTTAACCTCAAGGAGAAGGATTTCAAAGATATTGTAAACGTTTATACTTGGCTCCAGAGTGGGAGCCTGAACGTCCGGCGGACGGTTCCATTGCTACTAACCCTCCGACCAACAAAATAGCCGTATATGCCGATCACTTTACCACGGGAAACCTCCGGTTACCCGTGACAAAGTTTGTTAAGGCCATATTGATGGCGTATGGCGTTCACTTATCACAGGTCCATCCTTTTGGGATGTTACGAATCCATCATTTCGAGTTTTGTTGTCAAGCCCGCGAGATAGAGCCTACAGTTAGTCGGTTCGCCGTTTCTTTACAAAATGACGAGTCGTGATGGGCGGTATGGCTAGGCCACTACCGGGAAGGGTGTTATCGGTACCGAATGGTATAGAAATCTTCATGAATGGAAGCCCAAGTTTTTCTGGATCCGAGGAGATGTCATCCCCTTTGCGATGACCTATCGCAAGTCGGATGAGAAACTGCCGACGGTTCCTGCCACCACACAGGTGGATCTTCCATAGTTCAGGACCCTGACTGGTGCACCTACTCCGATGCGGCCGATACATGAGGGAGCATTAGTAGGTGCGAAAATGAGCCGCTTGTGGCCGTATCCTACTCTGGAACCGTTTTATGAAAAACCTAATAAGAGTAAGTTTATCCTTGTTTTCCAAGATTCCGGCTCAAGTTCTAACGATTACGTTTATGCAGGTGAAGGGTCTATCCTCAGCTCGCTTCTTGACAAAGAAGAGGGTCTTATGGTGCGTCGTCCTATTGATCCCAAGGACGCACCTATCCTTGAACGTACCCGCCTTAATTTTTGTTTCCCACCACACTCCGCCTGGAACATGTGGTTTCCGAGGAGATGTATGCGAAAGGTGAGGAATTTGTTGAAAAAGGTGAGGGAATTCTGAAACCCCGACTAATTACTGTTGCCACTTCTAGCGGGGTGATAGTACTCCTTTGTTCTAGTGAAGAGTCGTCACCCTGTGTAGAAAGATTAGCAGTTGATGCTATTGACACTTTGCATACCCTACATTCAACTGTAGGTCTGACCCGCAAGCAGAATCATAAGCCAACTACCAACAAGGTGGTGGGTGGTGAAGGTGCTGATCTCACCATCGAAGGTAAACATCAAGCCACTAATGATGTCGTCATCGAAGGTGAGCATCAAGCTGTTGACGTGGGTGTTTCTAAAGTGGCCGGAAAACGCAAGTTGCAATCAACCAAAGCCGCCCCGTCCAAGAGACAAAAAGGGGCGACGTTGGGAGCTCATCTTCAACAGCTTGCACCCAAAGAAGTTTCTTCAGGTAATTTCATTACTTTTTAATTGTTGTTAATCATGTAAGGCACGTTTGTGGTGAAAAAGTATTGTTTTGCAGAGATTCTGGAGAAGTCTTCTAAGGACCCTTCTGGTCAGAGGGGATCAACTCCGCCACCGTCTCCGCCGAAGACTGTTCCAGATCCAATGATTATTGCGAAAACTTCTCCTTTCAACTGGAAGAAAGACGGTAACTCTGACGACCCTGACAGTTCTACGCCTCTCTACACACTCTGTCGTTTTAAAGATCAGGGAGGGTCTAGTGATTTTGCGGGTGGGCCGCAGGCGTCCACGTTCCGCCGTGAGGAGGACCCTACGGTGCATCGTCCGCATTGGTCCGTACGCCGGGATTCGAAATTTAATGACGCGGACGTGTGTCTAGAATACCCGCAAGAGAACCTTCCTCCCGCGGAGAGGGAACGCCAACGTGGGCGCATCCGTCAAGAGTTATTGAACTATTATTCCTACTGCCTGGCTAACGCTGTCTCCACCAGTCAAGAAATATCCCGAGACTGGCTAGGCATGAACGATGCGTGGGATGATTTGGAAGAGAAAGCAGCCCAGTGGAAAAAGAAGCCGCTGAGGGTATGAAAGAAGCCAAGGACAACCGCCTGGCTACTGATACTGCTGAGCGACAATTAGCGGATGCCAAATTGGCATTAGAGGCAGAGAAGGCCCGTCACTCAGTTGTTGAGGATGCTACCGTTGCTCTTCAGCAGCAATTGGAAGAGTATAAAGCCTCTATGGAGGCTTTAATATATGAATCATCCGCTAAGGATGAACGCCTTGCTACTCTTGCTGCCAAAAACAAGGAGCAAGCCTTAGAGTGCGCAGGGCACAAGATGGATCTTGTCCGAGCCAAGGCGGACAAAAAATGGTTGCTAGCGGAAGGAGTTCCCCAGGTAAATGTTACTTCTTTGTTTAGGCAAATAGTCATATCCGAAACAATTGTTCACATCTGATTGTTTTAACAGGTTATTCCCCACATCTGAGAAGACGATGAACTTGGGAATTGCCTTGCCGCGCTATTGATCGCATCTTCTCAAGCTTGCTGTCAGATAAGTTTCCGGGAGGGTTTTAAATTTGCTAAAGAAGGTAAACTTCCTGAGGAATTCGTCTTGCACGGCCAAGATACCGCCAAAGCTCTTGCTGATAAAACGAAGACTTTTGATAATTTAAAATTCTCTATTGAGGATCAAATATCAGAGCTCGCGGACAAAGAAGATCGGATCGAGCAGTTAAAAGTCCTTCTTGCAGTTGATGTAGGAAATCAAGAAGATGCAGAAGGCGAAGGCCCGGAGGATGACAATGCGGAAGATGAAGATGTAGCTTCCTAATTGTATATGCATAGGTCCATCTTTCTTGTAATCATAGTGTAAAATCTTTTGTAATCCCATTTGATAATTAATAAGAAGTTTGTCTTATCCGGTACATTTGTCTTATTTTTCATAATATAAGTGTTTGTAGCATCTTCTTTGTTGTCAATAAAGGATTACATACTAGTGAAAACACATATTACATGAAACTAGAATGTAGAAGTAATAAGATTTTTCATAAAAATGCGTAAGCCATACGCAATTACAAACAAATGACATTAAATGTCTCTTTACTAATCTATTAGGCGCGCAGGACAAAATAAAAAGTGAACATAATTTTTGCTAGATATAACACTTCTTCAACTATGCCACATTCCATGTTCTGGCAATCTCAGTCCCGTCTAATTTTTCTAACTTGTAAGCACCTTTAGACAATACTGCTTTTATCTTGTAAGGTCATTCCCAAGTTGGAGCTAACTTTCCCGGAGGTTCCTGCCCGGAATCCTCGTTACTTCGGATGACAAAGTCTTCCGCATCAAATGTGCACTTTCGGACCCGCGAGTCATAATATTTCTGCAGCTGGCGTTTATAGTTATGCTCGCGGATCGATGCCAACTCTCTCCTTTCTTCAAGGAGGTCTAGATTCATCCGCAATTCTTTATCATTATCATTGATCATCAAAATTCGTGCGGATGGAATCCCAATCTCAGCTGGGATCATGGCCTCAGTGCCATAGGTTAAACTGAATGGCATTTCAGAATTACTAGAATTCTTTTGGGTGCGAAAGGCCCAAAGTACATGGGGTAGTTCGTCGACCCAGCCGGCACGTTTAGTACTCAATCTCTCCTTAATCCCTTCTTTAATCGTTCGGTTGGTCTGTTCGACCTGACCATTGGCTTGTGGATGAGCTACGGACGTGAAAATCTGGGTGGCATGAAGTTCTTTCAGCCACTCATGTAGTCCGCTATCCGCAAACTGAGTTCCATTGTCAGTCACAAGTTCTTGCGAAAGACTAAACCGAAAAATTATGAATTCCCAAAGGAATTTCTTGACATTTGATGTCGTAATGGACGCAACTGGTTTAGCTTCCACCCACTTGGTGAAGTAATTAATGGCCACAATTAAAAATTTGATCTGTCCCGGGGCTTCTGAGGAAAGGACCCATAATGTCAATAGCCCATTTTTGGAACGGCCAAGCGGATGTCACCGGAACAAGTTCGTTCTTTGGACGCAATGTATTGGGAGCGTGGCGTTGGGAAGAATCACACTTCCTGATTTCTTGCACAACATCTATATGCATCCCTAGCCAATAATACCCAACGTTCATTAACTTCGCAATGACCATTCTAGGGCCCGCATGAAGGCCACAAATGCCTTCGCGAACTTCCCTGATCAAGTAATTTGCGTCCTCGGCGTCCACACATCTGAGTAGTGGGCCGAGGAAGGATCGTCTGTACAAGATGCCAACTTGGTAGTTCAAGGCCTTATGCTTAATATTTCGAGCCGCGGACTTTTCTTCTAGTAAAATTCCTGATGATAGATAACCCATGATTGGCGTCGATCAGGATTCTACGCCAGTTTGAATTACTAGAACTTGATTTTGTGGAAATGACTGGCGATCTAGGACTTCAACACGTATGTCCTTTGCGAAGTGCTCAAAATTTTTCGACGCCAACTTGCTAAGGGCATCCGCCGACTTGTTCTCGCTTCTCTTGATGTGAATAACTTTGAAAAAAGAAAATTGGAGAATCAAGTCTTTCGCTTGTGACAGATATGAAGCCATTACATCATTTTTTTGCTTCGTAAGTCCCATTAATCTGTCCCGCAATTAGCATAGAGTCCACCCGCGCCTCCAAATGTTCACCCCAAGTTTTTTGGCTATCCGCAAGCCCAGAAAAGCCTCATCCTCCGCATAGTTGTTATTACTCTTGAAGTCTAACTTGATGGCATAAGTAAACTCATGACCCTCAGGATTGACTAGCCTTAAGCCTGCGCCAGATCCGTCGTTGCTTGAAGCGCCGTATGTAAACAATGACAAGATTTGTCCTTGTTCAGGAGATGCTTGGGGTTGTTGCTCAATCAAACATTCTTTTTCTTTGTGTTGCACACCTGCCCTTTGATTGTTGGTCTGAGTTTATATTCGATCGCGTGTTCACCCAACTCGATGGCCCATTTTTCCAATCGTGAAGACAATTCTGGCTTACTCAATACGTTGTTGAGTTTGTACCCAGTTAACACGTTGATGGGATGACCTTGAAAATACCTGCGTAGACGTCGGGCAGCATAAACCAGTGCCAGGAATAGTTTTTCAAGAATTGAGTACATGGTCTCCGGATCTGACAACATCCTACTGACATAATAGATTGGTGTTTAAACATTCTTCCTGCCCGTCAGTAGTACAGCCCCGATGGCAATATCAGACGCCGATAGGTACAACGTCAAAGGTTCTCCCGCATACGGTGCTGTCAGAGTGAGTAACTCCATTAAGCACTTTTAGACCTCCAGGAATGCCTGTTCAGCTTTCGCGGTCCATCTGAATTGTGCCTTCTTGAGGCAATTTCTCAAAGTCGAGACGAACAGGTAAGATTTGGCCGCGTGATTTGCTAGAAATTGATTTAATGCAACCAACCTTCCGTTGAGTGTCTGAACCTCTTTGAGGGAAGAAGGAGAAGGCATGCGGGCTACTGCTTGAACTTTATCCAGGTTGGCCTTAAAACCCGCGCCTGTGACTATTACTCCAAGGAACTTTTCTTCTTCCATCCCAAATGAACATTTAGCTGGATTCAGCTTCATGTTGATACTTCTCAAGGTTTCAAATGTTTCTTCGATGTCCCTCAACATCTGGTCTTCTTCCACGCTCTTTATTACCAAGTCATCCATGTAGACTTCAAGATTTCGACCAATTTGATTCTTAAAGGCTTGATCCATCAATCGCTGATATGTGGCACCCGCGTTTATCAATCCAAAAGGCATCATTTTGTAACAAAACGTGCCTTGGTCAGTGCGAAATGTTGTCTTGTCTTCATCGCCTGCCGCCATGCGGATTTGGTGATAACCTTTGTAGGCATCAAGGAAGCATTTAAACTTGAACAGGGCCACCACATCTACCATAAGATCAATTTTGGGTAATGGATAGTAGTCTTTTGGACATGCTTTGTTCAAATCCTTGAAGTCTATACACATCCGCCATGTTCCGTTGCTTTTTGGAACGATGACCGAATTGGCTACCCATGTTTGATACTTGATTTCACGGATGATACCAACATCTTGCACTTGTTCATTCATAGCTTTGGTTTGTTCTGGGTCTATATTTCGCTTCTTCTAAACAATTGGTGTAAACATCGGGTTTACCCTTAATTTGTGTTCCGCAATACTCCGCGAGACACCAGTCATGTCCGCGGGTTGCCAAGCGAAGATGTCCACATTCTTGGTCAACAACTGCTTCAAAAAAGTTCTCACTATCTCTGAGATAGCAGGTCCAATCACAACTGTCTGATCCAAGAACTTTTTGTTCAATACCCATTTTTCCGGCTTGGTCCTCTGAGTTTGTTTTGGGACTTTGCTGGGCTTTGAACTTTCCGTTGTGAAGCAGTGCCGATTGACATGAATAATTTCTACGCTAGTGCGGTTTGGAAACCCTACCGCACCGTGAGCTGTGGACGGATGAGCATTCAAGTCACCGATTTCTTCCTGCCCCAAAATGATGTCATGCTTAGATGTGGCTGGTAGAACCAAAAATTCCACATCTTCTGTTCTCGAATAAGTTCTGTCAGTGAGAGTGACTGGAAAAGATATAACCCCTCGCGGGTGCATCACTGCGCCTCCGAATCCAAAAACAGGAGCATGAATTGGTTTTAACCTCTCTTTGTGTTCCTCATCCAGCTGTTTTAAGCATTGCTCGTACATAATATCGGATGTACTTCCTGTGTCAAAGAAAACATATTGTGATCGGTAATGACCAAAAAGATCAGTAATTATCAACGGATTCTTATTGCACGGTCCACCCTTGACCAGAGGAAAAATCACTTGTTCATTTTTCCATTCCTCATCCAGGAACTCTCTCCTCTTTCCTCCAACCATATGTCCGCCTTGAATCATGTGGGCATTTAGATCTTTAACTTGCTTTTTGGATGGGCCCTGGTTGTCTCGTGCGGGAGCCTTACCAGTCCCTGGTTTTGCACCCTTGACCAAATGTTCAAGTTTGCCAGACTTCACAGCTGCTTCAATTTCGTTTTTCAAGGCCACACACTCGTTCGTATTATGCCCTATGTCGTTGTGGAATGAGCAGTGCTTTTTGGTGTCAAGGAACGATCTCCTGGTTAGTGGTTGGGGCTTCCTGAAATTCACATTTTCGGTGGTGAGGATTTCTGAAGGTGTTTTCGACAATGGGGTCCAACTGTTGGAGGACCGTGCTGAAGCATTCTGCTTATTTTTGTTGCCAATCAAATATCTGGTGTCAAATTGTTTCGATGGCTCGGATTTTGAATATCTGGCATCAAATTGTTTCGTCGGCTGAAGTCTTGACCAAATTTTTTCTTTGGCCTACCTGTTCGGCCTCGGATTTTGAAACTCTACCTTTGGCAGTTGCTTCTGGCTACCGCAGCTCAAAGTTTTCTCGGTTCGTGCATACAGTCTCGCCGCCGTCATGATTTCGTCCCAAGTTTTGGGCATTCCATCCCTACCTGTCAGAGTACGGATCAGATCATCACACTTCACGTTCTTGCGGAACGCTCCCCTCAGCATATCTTCGTTGACCCCACTGATGTTAAGGCTTTCATTGTTGAAACGAGTTATGAAGTCCTCAATGGATTTATTGTTCCGCCTTATAACATCCAATATTTCTGAAGGGTCACAAGTATGTTTCTTCTGTTGACTGAAATGTTGGGAAAATTTGGCCACAAAGTCATCCCAGTTTCTAATCTGTCCGTCAGGCAACTTCTCAAACCATTCCCGCCCCGCCCCGGTGAATGTTAATGCAAACAAGTGGTCGCTGGGATCCGTCATCCCATCGTACTTCCCAACAGATGTTGGAATTTTTGCATTGACTGGGAACGGGGCTGTTGCAATGCGCGAAATGAAATTTGATTTTTTCAGCAAAGGCTGCTGGATGATAAGGTTTGGAGAAGTCCCGCGCAGCATCACTGTGATACTCCGTGTTGCGGACTACCGTACGCGGATAGCTAGTTCCTCCACGTAAATGAAGTCTGCTATCACCACTATAATAACTGATGTCATCCGGGTGGTACATTGAATCATGACTTTCATACTCCTCTAAGTAAGCAGGTACACGTCTGACCATACGAGGACGGTCATGTGGTCTCCACACTTCCGCAGGATCTCTCTCTGATTGTACACTTTGACGGATCTGGCTCTTCCTCGCTGTTGGAGGAGGAGAAAGAGACCTCCTAGGAGATTCATCATAAGTTAGAGTACGAGCATGGAGTCGCTCTTCACGCACTCTACGCTCGTACTCGAATATCACACTTTCTTGCTGAACACGGAGCCACTCGTCAGGAGATAGGAGTTCTCTAGCTCTGGAACAACGATGATGAGTTCTCACCGGGTCAGAATAGTCAAAATCATCTTCTAGACCCAATTCTGAGCGAGTTCGGCGAGTTTCTCTCATGATTCGTCCCAGGTCATCAAGATTAGAACCTTCTGGTGCTGTGACATGTCCTAAATCAGTAGGAGTAGGACCGACCGGTGCTGTAACACGCTCTAAGGTGAAACCTCCAGGTGTTACATCAGCAGTTCGTGAACCAGGTGCCGTGATACGTGCAAAAACACTTGAAGTCATACCTCCAGGTGCCTTTGTATCAGTAACACGTGAAATAGGCGTAGGAGTTCTCGTCGGCCCTTTAGGAAACTGGCTCATATTGTAAGAACCAAAAACCAAATAATTATCGTAGTTCTAACAAAAGCACGGATGGCGCCAATGAAGAAACACTGATCTACTCCCCTTAACGGGTCCTAGATCCAATGAGTCCACATGGTAGGATACAAATAACAACCAACAACGATATGAGCTCAATCTCCCAAAGTCCAGTGACTGGAACCTGCAAAACAGACACCGTGAGCTCGTTACAGGAAGGAAAAGAGGGGGGTCTTCCCGTAACCACCCTCCGGCGTGAGAATAAGTACAGTTCTTACAGAGAGAAAAGTATTGAGAGTAGATAGTTGGGAGTGAATGAATACCTCATAGAGATTGAGAAGGTATTTATAGCCGAAGAGCGAGGGAATATGATTGGGCCAGCTGTCCCATTCTAGAAGATGCTCTCATAACCACCTGGACACGTGTCCTCATATGATAGGTTGAGCTATACGTTGCATGTGCATGGGCATAACAACCGGGACACGTGTCGCTCAGTAATAGGACGGGTTATCACCTTGGCCATGTGCACGGTTATAACAACCTGGCCAGGTGTCTTTCATTCATTGGTTGATAGGTCACGTATTCTCCAAGTAATAACCTTGGTGATCCTTCTAGAAGGTAATTGGTTAATTACAGTTGTCCTGTTGGCATTGCCTCATGGTCATTTTGGCGGGTTAATGTGCTATCACGCGGGTGACGTTTGAGGGTGCCTGGATGTTTCTGCGTATAAGTAAAGGATGTTTTTCCTTTACAAAGCTATGCGGGTGATCCATATGTCCCGCGGGTATCTTGTGAGGAGCTTCCCTCTGACCCGTGGGTGATACTTAAGGGTATTTGGGTCTTTTTGGTACCCTACCTCTATAGTATATCTTCAAAAGAATCACCAACGTCTCCAACAATTAAAGCAACATGTTCAAATGACATCAATATGTTATATGTCCTTCCATCTTGTTGTCCATCTCCAATAAGTGGTAGCCTTACTTCAACATGAGGGTTTTCTTGAAAATACTCTTTCATCATCCTATAAGTTTTTATCAACTCGTTTTGCATATTATTATTATATATAACATTTGAGAGGCTTGGTGTCACAAGGCCATAATTGGTCCATGTGACGGCACCAGCTTTTGACACATCTTTTTTTTTTGATTTTTTTAAAACTTTAGTTCCAATATCGTAACGAACATAACCGAAACCAACACAATTCAGATCAACTTTCCGCCTTAATGTCTGGGTTTTACCGACCGTTTTTTTTTGTTCTACAACCATAACAAACATCATTGGTTCACATGGCGCACCAGCTTGTGATGCGTTAATACAATATTTTGATTATTTTTTAGTTCAATATTGTAATGAAAGTAACTGAAACCGAACCAATTCACGTCTATCACCAACGTTACGCCTAGGTACCGACCAATTTTTTAGTTCTTGTGCCGTAACGAACGTAATCGGAATCGTTCCAATTCGCTTCTACTTGCCGTTGTAATGCCAAAGTTTTACCGACCCAATAAGCATCGTTTTAAATGAGTTATTTTTTAGTATAATATGTTGTATTCTGGACATTTGCTAATTTAATCTTTAAGTTTAGTGTCAGTTTATGCCTTTATTTGCCAACATGCTAATTGTCTATCTACGCCAAAATTGGTTCGGGAAAATACATGCAACTATGCAAGTATTTGGTAGATGATGTTATTCACAAACAATAACGTATTTACATTGTCCATGTATTTGTCATTTATATTTATCTAAAACCTATTAATACATTTTTTACATTAATTATGTAATTTTTGAATTATGTAAGTGTAAAATTAAAGGTTTAAGAAGTATTGAAGAGCAACTCAAGAATTTGACTTTGGTAGATATTGAGAAATTCTGCTTTGTCAAAATTCCTTAAATTTGCTGATTTTGCAAACAATCTACTTATAACTTGTAAGAGACGTCATTATGATATGCAAAACTATAGCAGAAGTTTGATCGTCTTTTTATCTCATTGACAGATGAACAAGGATTCCTTTGTAATGACATCATGAAAGTTGTTCAAGAAATAGATGTAACATCCAAAATTTGTTTCCTATATAAATAATAATGAATTGATGATTTATATATGTAGAGAGTTAAAAATAAACCATTAACTTTATAAAATTTCTTAACTTGGTAAACTAGAGTTGCACACCCTAGATAGTACAAGGGCTACAAAATTTCCAATTCTACAATAAGAATCAGATTGTGGAGAATGTAATCCATGTTTGTATCACCCTGAACAAGAATTCATCGACTTAATTGATGGTGTGGTGAGTTCGACCCAAAACTTAAGAGCAAGAACACAAAAATGGGTGGAAATCTTGTGATTGATGTTATGCATGTTGAGCATATAAATTGATAGTGTTGTGGTTTCCTTCCATCTTGGGTATTTATATGTATAGTTTTTTCTGATGTCGATATGCTGTTTATATGTTTTGATACTATAGTAAACATTATTTTATATTTTATGTATTTACTAAACCTCACCGGTCAAGATGTAACGCGTTTTGCGTTTCGCCCCGGTACCAGGTGAAAACACATAGACAAACTCTTCACATGGTGCCACGTAAAAGATTACCAACTTTCAAAAGTTTCTAGAGTACCGGAAACTCACTTTCGTATTTGTATGTAACAGTCACTCGATTGGAGGCACTTTTAATATCTGCATTCACTAGTATGATAGATTATAATCTCACGAATTAAATTGTTTTTTTTTTCAAATGATGCTGTTTTTTATTAATTTTATTTTATTATCACTTTAAATCATTAGTTATTGATCTTTTTCCATTTAAAACATAACAAACGACCAAGTGAGAGTATGCATTGTAAAATGTAATGATTAAGGTGTGAAATTGGAGATATGGGTTCAAGCTTTATAGAGTGTAAAAGTTAGTCGTTAAAAAAAAAGTGAGTCTATGACTTGTAAAAATGTAAAAGTATAGTATCATAAGACAATTATTCAGTATTGAATTTGTGGGCCATGTAAGAATAAAGATTGGGCTAGATATGCTCAACAGTTGTTGACTTGTTGGGCATTTTGAAGCCCAGTACAAGATTACCGGTTAAAACTTGCATAATGTATATATTTAACTCAAAATACATTTTATTTGCATTGTTTGTTGTAACATCACGTCTTTTACCCTTTACAATTAAGGCTTAAGTATACTAACTTAGAAAGTACGGGGACCAAAAATGTAAATTCTGAAAATTTGCTCCCATCGCGGTACGTGACGGGGGTAACAATCAACCCATCGCGTAGCGCGATGGGCTTGCTGAGTCAGTGGACATGTGTCTAACAACGTGTCAACACGTGGCACGTTGTGACAGGCCACGTGTCACCACCGCATAAGGCGGCGCAATATTGCGGCGCCACGGTACTCGACGGGTCCCAAGGAACCCATCGCGTACCGCGATGGGGTCCAAAATCGCCTATAAAAGGGGGGTGACGGGCATGAGCTCCATTCATCCCAAACACACCTCCATTTACACACACTTAACCTCGAAAGGCGTGCCCCATTGCTATAACAAGCCGACGTGCCATTTTCTAGTACTTCGTGCAAGAAACGAAGTTATAATCAAGTAGCAATCACTTAAGCGAGTAGATCAAGATCCTGCCTTTTTCTTATTATCAATCTAAGCATCCAATCTGAGGTAGGAGTTACGTTTAAGTTATTTGAATTATTGCTTAGACTATCAATCGAGACTATGGCCTTTAACCTTGATCGTATTTTACAAATCATTCACAATCATGTTTTCAAAAGCGTTACTTCATGATGAAATAATGATTAAATAAAAGATATCTTGACGGGCATGTAGTAACTGGAAAAGGGATATCACTGGTAGTAAGTTTCTTGCCTAAGGAAAAGTAATTCGTATAAATCCCAATCAACCGAGGGACCCGTTTACTTACCTGGAGAAACTTACCAACGTGTTGAACCTAATAGGCCAAAGCATGCTATATCAAACGTCACATAAAACCAAGGGTTTTCATTCACAATCAAAGATAAACGATTTCAAGGTTAAGCTTACAATCATAGCTTAATCATCATTCATGCAAACCTATTTATGTATAGGTTAAAATCATTCACAATCAATCAATCAATCAGTCAAGGGTTTTCAACACCGACGGTACAGGTGAATACGTTCAAACCTTTTATAACGTGAATACGTTAACCTTTTTAATCAGTCAAAACATATTCATACTCAATAAGATGAACGGGTGTTTGTCTTAACGAGTTAATCAATGTCTACATGAGATCTTTTGATCTCTAAAACATTATAATACAATATAGAAAATAAAAGCAACTCAGACCGAGTACGCATGTGTCTGGATCCAAACATAACTGTTCAGCCTAATCAGTCAAAGGCCAGGTGGCCGTGGGTTAACGGTCATGACTAGTTCTCCTTGCAGGGGCGCCATAGATCGGGAGAACATTTGTGTGTGTGTAGGGTAGTGGTACAAATCCCAGATGTGGCCGTGTATCTGCTGAGTGTACAGAAAACTATAATTGCATTATTATCGTCATTCAAAATGCTTTATTGAGTCATACGTGTTCACCAGCATATAGCTGACGTATTTTTCCAACCCATTGCAGGTAATTAAGCATAAGTAGCATTAACAAGGATTGGAGTCTTAATGAAGATAGAGGCGCGTACAAGATGGCTCCGTTTTTTATAACTAAAAATCCTTGTATTATGAAACATATATTTTGTAAACCGATACTTGGGTTTTTAAATCCCAAGTAAATTTTCAATATAAATTAATATTATATTCAACTTAAAGTCTTCCGCTAAAATTAAACCATAAACTCTGATATATTTACAAAACAGGTATCAACTTGTGGTCACACGTCTAGGCCCTAAATCGGGGTGTGACATTTGCACTATATGATAATTCAATATTTTTAAAAATTAAAGATGCCCATATTGGAAGGTTGATACAAGATTTACAAGTCAAACTCAATATTTATCTTTTATGATTGTTTAACTGGAAGTAGCCTATATGAGAGGTTGGTAGTAGTAGCACAACGTCAATAGAAACAACATTGTAATTTGTCAACAAGTGTTGGTGTAATTGTGGATCCTCTTATAAACAAGTAGAAACAATGACATTCGTCAAAAAAAAAAATATAACGTTATACACTATAAAGTTTCAAGCACATTATTATTATTATTATTATTATTATTATTATTATTATTATTATTATTATTATTATTATTATTATATCTTGGTTTGACACACTACAACATGTGGGGGTCTAACACTAGTTGGTAGAAATAGCGAAGTGTTAAACCACCAAATAAGTAAAAGTTTAAGAATTAAATTCTAAAAATTGTCTATTTTGTTTTGTCTATCACTTTTATTGTCTATCATCAAACAACTTTAATACCTTGTTTTTCAAAGTTTTAAACTATTGACAGATTATTTAAAACATGACATTATATGATATTAAATAAATATCACACGTATAAACATAAATAAAAGAAAAAAGTAGAATAGAAGTTACTATAGAAAATATAAATCCGATAAAAGTAAACCTTAATCTGACACATAAATAAAAGAATTTTTTTAGAGGGTTGCAAGTGATTGTGAGTGAAGAAAAGAGAAATTTTTTAAGAGATAAGTAAATTTAAAGAAACAATGTTCACTCTCTATTTATTTTTAAATATATTTGAAAGTGATTGTGAGTGTAGAGAGAAAAAGTAATGATAAAAATGTAAAAAAATACTATTTAATTGTATATAAGAGAGAAAATGTAATGATTTTTAGTGTAATTATAGAGAGAAAGATAGAGGGGCTGTCGGGAATGCTCTAAATCAAATTGTGACATCTAGTCGACTAAATACCATTGTTTAGATGAAAGGCCTTAGTTTGATTTCAGACTAACTCAAGACAGGTGGTCTAAGCGACCATCTTAATGGTGGTGCACCACTTAGTGTAGCAGTCTGCATGATGTTGTGGCATAAAACAAAGGTCGAGATGGGATGACCCCTATCATACCGTCTAAATAAATCCATACCTCCAAGTAATCGTATTCGTTTGTTTGTTAATTGGCGTTATACATTATCGTTGTCGCATCGCGCAGGTTTATGATATTATTATTTAACTGGTCATAATATAAAATTGATGAACTATATATAGATTAAAATAGGCAGCACCACGCTGATAGAAACGTCTGATAGAAACCCGTTTAATAGGTTAAATAACTGGTTAATCTCCAAGAATGAGAAGAAAAGAACATTTGGCGAAATTTACTAACAAATTTATTAATCAAACCAAATGTATAGTATAGAGGAAAACAATTAAAAAATTTTAATCATAAGAAAACCCAATATCAAACAATGTAAGAAAACTATATATAAGATTAAAAAAAGCCATTGATCGCCCTTTCTTGCAAGCAAATGAGCTTTCTTTTTAATAAAACAATTTTTTAGGAGTTGTTTGCTCCTATCGGACTTCAGATTTAGTTGTGACTTGTTTTGGGCTTGTTGGCTTGTATCATCAGTTAATGTAATCTTGCGTAAGTGCGTGGACCTAGTTGTCGTACTTACAAACCTAGGGGGTTATTAAGTTAGTTTTCGTCCTATTCTTGTCTAACAAGTAATTGTATGGTTATAAATAGGGGTTATTTGTAATCAAGTAATCATAACAACAACTTATTAATCAATCTTATTGTCTTCAATTGGCATCAGAGCCTAACGTTAAACACCACCTGCAGGTAAAGTAGTTTTTCCGATCAAGAGAAGTCCGGCCAAGAACAATGAGTTCTTAACTGACCATTGTGTGCGACGGGTTCTAAGGAGAGTTGAGAAACAAGCCGCAGCAGCTTAATCTTCAATCGGTTATCGATTAAAGAGGCGTTCTTAATACAAAGGCGGTGAAGCAAGGATCATCAATCAAAGAAGGTGGTCACCTGAGATCACAATCGCGGGTTCCGAAGAAGGATTGAAGGTCAGGAGCAACACCGGTAATCGACGGTGAAGTAAATCCGATTAAGAATCGAATTTGACGAACGTCTTTGTATTTGTGCCCAGAGTTGTTTGGTTGGTGAAAGGCTATTAAAATTTGGTAGCAGGGGCATCTTTCGATTTTTGTTATTAATAATTGAAAAAGAAAAAGGGATCCTAAAAGTCAACAAAGTGTTTTGTTGTTTTCTGGATTAAAGGCTACGGAAGAAAGCAAACAAAATTATTTTGTTTTGACACGAACTCGTCCGAAGCAAAGCAAAACACAATTTGTTTTGTTTATTGTTTACGGTTAAAGAAAATTGAATCAAGAATTCAATTTAAGTGCCAACAAACAAGATAGAAAAGATGGGTGATCAACCAAATAATCAAGTTGAAGGGTCAAGCAATCAAGTCAGTTTTCCCAAAGAACCGAGTTCCCACTCGATTCAGTTTCCGATTATTACGTCCACTAATTATACGATTTGGACGGTAAAAATCAAGGCCATATTCAAGGTTCAAGGGTTGTTGGAGGCTATCGAACCAAGAACGGGAACGGTGGTTGACTCGAAGATAGACGGGTTGGCGATTGTGTACCTTTATCAAGGCATGCCGAAGGCTTTGGTGATGAAAGTGGCTCACCTTTCCACCACTAAAGAGATATGGGATGCACTTAAGACTCGTTTCGTTGGGGTTGATAGAGTTCGAGAAGCACGTATTGAGTCTCTTCAACATGAGTTCGATGTACTCAAGATGAAAGAAACTGACACGATTGATGACTTCTCGACCAAGATAAGCCAAATAGCTTCCAAAGCAAGTAATCTTGGAGAACCGTTTGAAGAAAAGACCCTTGTGAGAAAGCTTTTGAAGTCCGTTCCAAGAAAGAGGTATATAGCGATTGTTGCTACTATTGAACAGTTTGCCGATATAAAGACCATGACGTTCCATGAAGCCGTTGGACGCCTAAAAGCGTTTGAGGAACGATCTGGAGATGAAGACAAACCCGTGTCTGGTAAGCAAAAACAACTCCTATATACATATGAAGAATGGAAAGCTAAAAGCAATCAAGAAAGGCGTCATGGGAAAGGCAAGATGGGAACTGAATCAAGTCAAAAGAACAAGGGAAAGGGTAAGGTTGTGGATCGGGAAAAGAAAGAATCCCGGGTGAAGAAGGATCGGTCAAATATTAAACGTTATCGGTGTGATGAACTAGGACACTTTGCCACGTCATGTCCTAACCGAAACAAGGACACAAACGATCAAAGTAACCTCGCTCAAGATGGCGGACCGGTTCTAAACATGATGACGGTAGCTCGGAGTAAGGAAGATATCGTTTTTCTAAAAGAAGACCGGGTTGATCCGAAGCAATATGCTTCAACCCCATGCGATAAAAACACGTGGATTCTTGATAACGGGGCGAGTAACCAAATGACGGGAAATTCGGAATGGTTTTCCAACATCGATCGTAACAAGACCGGTAAAGTAAGTTTCGGTGATGGTTCGTGTGTTGAAATCGAAGGTCGGGGCACGATAGTAGTAGAAGGTCAAAGGGGAGAAAACGAGCCTTGAGTGACGTTTATTTTATTCCATCTCTAAAAAATAATATTATAAGTCTCGGGCAATTAGACGAAGGAGGATGCAAGATCGCAATCCAAGACGGTATCTTATGGATATTTAAACAAGATGGAAGACTTCTAATCAAGGTACCGCGTTCCTTCAACCGGGTTTATAAAATTAATTTAAAGGTCGTTTCTCCGGTTTGCTTACAAGTCAATTTGCATAATGTTGCATGGATATGGCATGCTCGATTGGGGCATTTGAATTTCGATGCCCTTCGGGGTCTCTCGAAACTCGCGGATGGAGTGCCAAGAATCGAACACCCGATGCAAATTTGTGATGCATGTATGCTAGGCAAACAAACAAGATCGGATATCCCGAAAGAATCCAATTATCGTGCAAAGGTACCGCTCGAGCTCGTTTATGCCGATGTTTGTGGCGCGATTACTCCCGAGACACATGGTGGCAACCGATACTTTTTACTAGTTGTTGACGATTACACCCACTATATGTGGGTTTTCACAATAAAGACGAAAGACCAAGTTGCGGGTTTACTCATAGATTTCGTGAAAAGGGTGGAAAACGAAACGGACAAGAAACTCAAAACCATACGAACCGACAACGGGGGTGAGTTTACATCCCACGTGTTGGAAGATTACTTATCAAGTATAGGAGTGGCACATCAGTTTACGGCCCCGTACACCCCACATCAAAACGGAGTGGTTGAAAGAAGAAACCGAACCATACTTGGTATGACTCGAAGTTTGTTAAAAGCGATGTCACTACCACAAGATCTATGGGGAGAAGCGGTTCATCACTCGGTTTATTTACTAAACCGGTCACCAACAAAATCTTTGGAGGATTCGACTCCGTTTGAGCGTTTTAAAGGAAGAAAACCGAACCTTTCACATGTTAAAGTGTTCGGATGCACGGGGTATGTAAAAGTCCTTGGTACCGGTCAAAAGAAATTGGACGATCGAAGCATGGTGATGATTCACTTAGGTAATCAACCTGGAACAAAAGCCCACCGTATGTTTGATCCGATCAAAAGGCGAGTACACGTTACGCGGGATGTCAAGTTTGACGAGTGTAAAAGGTACGCGTGGGTTGATCTTGAAAAACAAGAGGGCGAAAAGGGTCCTGAATGGACCGAGTTTATGGTTAGGTGTGATATTGAACCCGAATCAGAGCATGCGACATCCGGGTTTGACACCGGGTCCGTAGATCGACATGATACCGGTGAGTTGGTTCGTCTCAGAAACGGAAGTGAGTCATCAAGTTCAGAAAGTGGCAGCCCACCTGTAATCCCGGCTAGGCCCAACACAGGCCTAAACAAAGAACCGTTACAAGTTATTCAGCCGCGTCGAACTACTCGAAAGACGGTTTTACCAAAAAAAATTTAGCGACTTTCTGGTTGAAGGTATACCGACACCCGCCGAGCAAGACCCGACAACCGACGAGGTAAATCTCCTATTATTATTTGATGATGAACCGGTAAATTTTCGTGAAGCGAATAACGAAAAACATTGGAAAAAGGCAATGGAAGCGGAGATCGAGTCGATTGATAGAAATAAGACATGGCGGTTAGTCGAAGCACCACCTAAAGTAAAACCGATAGGTTTAAAGTGGTTCTATAAAATCAAAAGAGATGAAGCCGGGAAAATAACCAAGTATAAGACCCGACTCGTAGCTAAGGGGTATGTTCAGAAATATGGGATCGATTTCGAAGAGGTGTTCGCACCACTGGTGAGAATCGATACCGTTCGACTTTTACTCTCGTTAGCAGCAAACCGAGGTTGGGAAGTTCATCACTTGGATGTAAAATCCACGTTTCTTCATGGTGATTTAAAAGAAGAGGTGCATGTGTTTCAACCGGATGGGTTCGTTAAGAAAGGTGAAGAAAGAAAAGTGTACAAGTTGGCTAAAGCGTTATACGGTCTACGCCAAGCTCCAAGGGCGTGGAATACTAAACTAGACGGGTCGTTAAAAGAACTCGGTTTCACTCGATGTAAACAAGAACAAGCGGTTTAAAAACGGTGTTCCGGTCAAAGGCTACTACTCGTTGGAGTTTACGTTGATGATTTGATAGTCACGGGTACAAGTGTGCAAGAAATTGCAAATTTCAAAAGACAAATGGAGTCAAGGTTCGAGATGAGTGACCTCGGGTTGTTGCATTACTATCTCGGGATCGAAGTCAAGCAAAGTGATCGTGCGATAAAGTTAAAGCAAAGCGGTTATGCAACGAAGATCCTAAAAGAAGCAAGTCTTTGGGAGTGCAACTCGACTCAATTTCATATGGAACCGGGCTTAAAGTTGTCTAAAGAAGATGAGAATCTGAAGGTAGATCTGACCGGTTATAGAAAGATAATCAGAAGCTTGCGGTATTTAACTCATACGAGACCTGATTTGAGCTACTCGGTTGGTTATGCAAGTCGGTTCATGCAATCACCAACTCAAGCTCACGCTCAAGCGGTTAAATATATTCTCCGATATCTAAGAGGTACACTAGACTTTGGTATTACTTACTCGAGAGGCGGAAACAGTATGTTGCACGGGTATAGTGATAGTAGTCATGCGGTGGATATGGATGATGGTCGGAGCACCTCAGGTTTGATTTTCTACTATGGTACATCACTGATATCATGGGTTTCTCAGAAACAAGGAACGGTGGCGTTATCATCATGTAAGGCTGAATTTATGGCAGCTACATCGGCTGCATGTCAAGCCTTATGGCTTTCGGGGTTTGTTGTCAGAGATGACCGGAGAAAAGGAGGAAATCGTGATGTTGAAGGTGGATAATTCATCGGCTATTGCCTTGATGAAGAACCCGGTTTTTCACGGGAGAAGCAAGCACATCAACACTAGTTATCACTTCATTCGGGAGTGCATCGAGAGAAAACAAATCAAGGTGGAGCATGTCAGTGGAGATTTACAAAGAGCAGACATCCTTACAAAAGCGTTGCCACTGTTGAAGTTTAACGAGATGCGAAGCTTCATCGGTGTCACAAGATTAGGGGGTGATTGTTAGTGTAATCTTGCGTAAGTTCGGGGACCTAGTTGTCGTACTTACAAACCTAGGGGGTTATTGAGTTAGTTTTCCTCCTATTCTTGTCTAACAAGTAATTGTATGGTTATAAATAGGGGTTATTTGTAATCAAGTAATCATAACAACAACTTATTAATCAATACAATAAAGGTTTAGACTTGAAATCTTATTGTCTTCATCATCAACCCGCTACCCCTGCCAACCACCCACCAAAAAAGAAAAAGAAAATATGACCTCGTCCTCAAGGTCTAGCTGAAAAATTAGAAACAGGGGATCAAACTCATCCTTATTTTCCCAAGTAGACTCCATCAGATCTTTGTCACACCATTGAATTAACATTATCCTGCGTCGTTCATCCGACTTGCGTTTATTGAGGATTTCTTCAGGAACGTAATCATCCTTGACAACCGTCGTATGCACACCCAGTGGAGGTTCCTCCTACATGACAATGATGTGGCTTGTTTTAAGGGGAGATATGTAGAAAACCGGATGAATCTTAGATGTGGTTGATGCTAGTCGATAGGCCATGTTACCCATCTTCTCCATGACCTAAAAAGGCCCGAAAAATAGCTTAAAGAGTAACTATGTAGTCGTTTATCGATCGAACTTGACGGTACTTCTGTAACCGATTGAATTATTTTTTTGTAACCGATGTTTTTTAACCTATTGTGCTATGGATTCCCGGTCCCATTCAATGAAAGATTAAGGTTGGCAATGACATTTTTGTCTTCAATTAGAAAGGAATCGACGAACACCGTTTTTGATTAATGGTCATTATAATCATGAATGGTCGTCACATAGACAACACAAAAGTAGATCATTTGTATAGAAGAGTGGTAGCTCGTTTTATAACAAAATTATGTTAAGTACAGGAAACAAGACTATGTTTTAAGATGTTGATGAACGAATTCTTTTAATTATGCTTCCAAACAATGATAAACGGCATTTGTTTGTGCGTCGTTTGTCATTGATACACATTGGAGCATAAAAGCTTGGTACCAAGTTGTCTAATTTCCAAATCGGCTAAAAGAATATTGGGTCGTGGTCCAAGATGATGGTTTTTGGCATACTATGTAACTTGTAGAGTTCCGTGAGGACTAAGGAAGCAAGTAAAGTTGCATTGAAATTCAGTGGTAAGGGAATGAATCATGCAAATTTGCTTAAACGATCGTCGAGTACCAAAATTACCGATTTCCCTTGCAATAATAAAAGTCATGTAATAAAGTCCATTGAAATGTCATCCCAAAGAAATCAAGAGAGGTTGTAATAACCTGTGAGGTCGATGATTTAAGAATGTTGTTTGACACATTTGCAATTGACAAATGGATTCAGAAATGTCGATTTTAGATTTGACCACGAAAAATAATGTCATCCTTTTTTACGTTATGTGAACTCCCAAGTGTCCACCCAATGTTGTATCATTAAATTCCTCCAACAATGTTTTCCTTAGCATAGGCAGACTAGGGACGCACAATTTCCTTTGAATGCAACAAACCCTATCACGAATGGAATGGCTAGGTAATGACGTCGGTTTTGTGCAGACGTGCATCAAAAACTTTAACGTCTTTGTCCGCTTAAACTGGAGCTCATATTCTAAGCCTAGAAATTTGGCAAGCCACTTTTGTTGATCGAGTGTACGAATTGTTTGTGTTAGGAGATACTGAAAACTATGGTGGTCCGTGAATACTCGTAGATATTGAACTAATAAGTATTGCCTCCACTTTTTGATGGCTTCAGTTACAATATATAATTCGCAGTTGCAGCATTGTAGTTGGATTGTGTTTGCATTCGTGGGTCGAGCTAAATAAGGAAATATATCAGTCTTTTTGTGATAAAATGGTGGTAATGGCCACATCGGATCATCCATTTTGAAATCAAATGTATGGAAAAAGTCGGAAGTTCATTGATAGGGATGTCATTGTCTGTTTAAGAGCTATGAGGAGCCGCTTGCTGCTGTTGACCGTTGAAATTTTGGTAGCTTGAGAATGTTAGTTAAAAGTGAAGCAGTTCGAGCATAATTTATTACTAATCAACAAAATAGCATGTTAATCCAATGAATGCATGAAGAGTGGTCATGGAATGTGATGGTTGCCACTTATGGATGGCCTCAAGTTTGTATGGTTCAACTTTAACACTGTCAACCGAGATTATGCGGCCCATAAAAGAGAATTCGTTTACAACAAATATTCTCTTACTGGCATGGTATTGGGGAGAATGGAGCATACATAAGACACATTGAAGGTGTTCGTAATGTGGGTCCCATGAGGCACTATAAACGAGAATATCATCGAAATCAAAGACCTAGAACGTTGATGTCTTATTAATTGAACCGAACGAAATAACCAAGAATTCGTAGTGACATCGAAGTGTAAGAAACAACGTTTTTCGTACATATTCCGAGGAAACACAAATTTGATGATATTCAGCCCATAAGTCTATTTCGGAGAATACATTCGACCCATGCAACATGTCTTGTAATTCATCTTACATAGGGATAGGAAACCGATTGCGTATAATGATTTCATTTAATGGCTTAATAGTCCATACAAAATCGCCATGAGTTGCCTTATTTTGAATCAAGAGGACCGTGGACGAGTACGGACTATTACTATGTTTAATGACCCGTTTTGAAGCATTTCATATATTAAGTTGACCATAATCTGTTTATGAAAGTGCGAATATCGATAAGGTTTGACATTGATTGGTTTGGAACTGTGTAATGTCAGGATATGATGGGCATGTTCACGAGGAGGTCTTAGGATGTTGGTATATTGAAGAGGCTACAATAGGTTCGCAGTAATTTGTGAGTATGCAGGTTTACAAGTGAAAGTTCACTGGTACGATTTTATGGTTTTGGCGTGTTTTGAAAAACTAAGGTGTGTAATCATGCAATCGAGTCTTTGAGAATTAGGTACTTGGGGTAATTACATAGTTAAGGTGTTTACCTGTCAAAACATAATCAGACCCGTTTGAATGATATTTTTATAACAGAAAAATCAGCAGTGATTGGTCCAAATGTACTTAACCATTCTATTCCCAGCACAATGTTCACGCCCTCTACTGGAAGCACGTAAAACGAAACCAAAAAAGTAATTTCACTTAAAACGAGTAGAACTTTAGAGCAACAGGAAATGCAAGCAATACGTTGCATGTTTCCGACCATAACCGAAAACGGATTAATTAATTATGTTGATAGGTGGAGTAAGGATGCAACATAAGGTTGAATAATATTATGTGCGACCTAAATCAACAAAAAAACTTACCTTGTGACTGTGTATACTGCATGTGAGAAGAAGTAAAATGAGGAGACGATGAGATGGAGCGACAGTAAAGAAACCTAGTATCAAAACAATAAGTAAACCTAATATCAAAACATTGTATCGTTTAACATGTTGAAAATGACGACCAAAAAGACACACAAAATTTTAGCTCAACCAAAATCAATTCTGTTAATTATAATTCTTGGCACACCAATTACATAGACCGTAGCCATCTATTTATATTATAACACTAACTAGAAAACAAAACAACAAATTCTAGGAAACTAAATAACCCATAAAATTCTTACCGTACTAAATGAACATACCAAATAAAGTAAACCTATTTTTAAAACTCATACGATTTAGCCTTTCAACTTTTATTTTCCTTCATACCCGACACGTTAAATTCCAATATTTCCTCTTAATCCCGAAATGGAACTTTTCTCTTGCTCGTTTCCTCGAACCACATGGGTCATAATTATTCTTTCTTCTTGTTGGTTCTTCATTCTCTCTTGCTTCTTCATGTTTTCTTTCTTGCTTTATTTCCTTCTTTTTCTTTCTATAACTCCAAGTAAGTTTCTTGCTTTTGTTATAGCTCCAATTGGGTTTCTTACTCTTCCTCTTGGTAATCAGAACCACCACGGTTTATGATTTCTTACTCTTACTACTGATAATAAAAAACATATTACTACGTACTTTCTATCTTCAAAATTGGTTCTTGTCTGACTTTTTTCTTCAAAAATATGTCTCTTGAATATCTTAATTCTTTAGATTTGGCTATTAACTACCTTCTTACTTACTTTCTTTAATCACTACCTTATCATTTTGACACCCCAAAAGGGAAGCTCACTTTTCTCTGTAAAACACGCTTAAACCTTTATGATCTAATACTAATCGTTGAAAATCAGGCCCAATAACATAAACACAAATTTGATCTTAACAAAAATTGACTCTTTTTATTTATTATAATTCTTGACACACAAATTATCTTGATCATAGTCATCTATTTATACTAAAACTCTAACATTAAAAACAGTGGCGGATGTAGTGTATTACGAGGGGTAGCCTCTACTACCCCTCAACTTATCGTCGGTAATGTAGCAAAAAAAATTAGGTCGGTTTTCGTGTTTCGTTACCCTAGAAAAATATAATGTTGTCCCTATGCGTTTTAAGCCCAACCAATTTAAATATTCAACCCAACTAAAGCCTAAAAAAATGTGTAAAATCCAAACCAATAAAACCCATTAACCCTTTAAATAATATATGTTACACTTATAGTTATATATATACACTTGTTGGACGATATTTTTGGCCTCACACATGCTCTATCAAAATATTTTAAAATAATAATAATAATAATGATAATAATAATAATAATAATAATAATAAGACTTGTTAGAAGCGTTTAAGCTAATAAGCAGACAACCAAGCATTGAATATCTAAAGACAAAACGGGTTTGACAAGATGTTAGATATGACGGAAAGTTATGATAATCAAGAAACCGAAAAATATCATTGCTAATCGACATAATTTTGAGGTTGAAGTTTTTAATACCGTTTTGGATATGCAAATTCAAAAAATTGAATAGATTTAGGGTATGTTTGGTTGAAAGTAATGGAATAAAGAGGGAATGGAATGAGAGAAGGAATGGAATAAACAAGGGAATGAAATGGATCATTACCATTCATTTGTCTTGTTTGGTTAACCTATGGGAATGAAGTTAATAATTACTTTATGTTGTTTGGTATCCAAAAAAAATGTATGAATGAAATAGAAATAAGAAAAATATTCCTATCCCAAAATATATTTTTTTTACAAAAAAACTGAAATGGCGACGAAAATGGTGGTGGTGGTGGCGGCGGCAGTTAGGCGGGGTGGTTGTGGTGGTCGGGGTGGGGGTGGGGTGGCGGTAGTAGCATTGGTAATGATGACGATGGTAAGGTGGTGGCGACGGTGGTGGTGGTCAGGCAGCGACAGTGGTGGTGGCAGTTATGGTCAGGTGGTGGTGGTGGTGGCAGAGGTGGTGGTGGTGGCGGCGGAGGTGGTGGCGACGGTGACGGTCAGGCGATGGTAGTGGTGGTGGTGGCGATGGTAGTGGTGGTGATTGTTGTTAGGTGGTGGTGGTGTTGAGAAAGTATGGTGAGGGAGGAATAGAATGAAAAAGAAAAAGGAGGTGGGAATGATTGGTTTTGATGGAATGGAATTCCATGTGTAATGGATGATTTCATTCAATTGAGTAACCAAACATCACTTTCTTCATTTCCACGTACTGAATCATTCCATTCCCCTTGTCATTCCTGCATACCAAACGCTGTCTTAGTGAGATCTCAACTAGTTTGATAGAAAATATGTTCGGTTTAAATCCTTGTAATTCATTTTCTAATTTTGACATATAGAAGTTAGTAACATTTTCTAATATGTATCCGAATGACTTTAGTAATGAAGAAAGAGAATGTATTTCGGGTGATCTCACAACATTTTATCACACTTTAAATGAAGATGATAAATTTGCAAAATTGGGTGGAATGTGTGACAATGCTCGGGTAATAGTGGAAACCGAAAAACACGCCACTTTTCCTTTGGTTTATCGTGTAACATCCCGAAATTTCAAGATAATATTAATTATATTACTTAATAATAGAGGGAAAGTTTACTCGGGTGATCAGGAAATAAATAAAAGAATAGGAGTTGGTATGGGTCGGGCTAGTGTCGGGTAATGGACGTTGGTTATGGATTTGGATTAATTGAGATGGGTTAAATGAGAATGGGATTTCAGGGATATAAATACCCCCAAAATCCCAAAATATCTTCATTTTCACCAAACTCCTTAACACCCCAAAACACACACACACCACACACATACCGCCGCCGGCCGGCCGAGCCAAGGGAAGAGTCGGGCAGGTCCGAGAGAGAGAGATTAGTGTACTAGCAAGTAAACGAGATCCAAACAAGCCCAAAAAGGTATGATTCTTGATCTTTAAAGTTTAAAGATCCAAGCTTTTTAGTGTATAAGCGACCGAAAATGGTCGGGAAGCGTAGTGGATGATATTGAACCATAGCAAGGGTGTTAAAAACGCTCAAAATGCTGGAAAGAAACCGAACAGCGGCTGTCTGGGTAACTTCGCCTGCATCTGGGCAACTTCGCCTTCAACGCGATGAACTTCGCCTGCAAGCTAAGTTCGCCTGATGAACTTCGCCTGCAAGCTAAGTTCGCCTAATGGCAACTTCGCTGTAAAGTTAAGTTCGCCTAACTGGTAACTTCGCCTGAGGCCAAGTTCGCCTGATGACAGCTTCGCCTGAAGCCAAGTTCGCCTGATGACAGCTTCGCCTGAAGCCAAGTTCGCCTGATGGCAACTTCGCTGTAAAGCTAAGTTCGCCTAGCTGGTAACTTCGCCTACAGCTAAGTTCGCCTAAGGTTAACTTCGCCTAGAGCTAAGTTTGATTAGAAAATAAATTAAAAAGCGATAAGTTAAGTAAGCCACTACTAGGCCACCAGATTAGATCAGGCGAGTATTGATACGTGTAACTTGTACAGTCAGCCGAGCTCAGATAGAGAAGGGATTTACAGCTATCAGAAAAAGAAGCAGAATTCAGGTGAGTTTCTAGCCCCATTCCTTGTTATGTTTTCGGGGCTGTGTGCATACTCAATGTGATAGTTAATACACTTATCCTAAGAGATAAGTGTATGCCTTATGTGGATAATGTGAAATGTATGAATTATTGCTTGATGGTACGTGAACGATCTTCGGATATTGCACGTACTGTCAGGTTGTAACGCTATGTATAAGGTAAGTATGTTAGGTATGTTTATGTGTATGAACATGATGGAGATAATAGAAGAAAGAAATGACAATGTATGGTTGTATGGTTACGAAAAGGGTACCGAGCCCTACTAAAACTCGAGGTATGATGTATGGTTGTATGGTAACGAAGAGGGAATCGAACCCTACTAATATTTGGGAATTAGGGAACCGAACCATACCAATATCCGAGAAAAGAGGTGTATGCCGTGTATGACATATGTGATAGAAACGATTGATTGTCTGACGGTACGTGAATGATCTTCGGATATTGCACGTACTGTCAGGATATAAATAAAGATATTAATATTGCATGTAATGTAAGGATGATGTATGAACATTATGAATGAAAGCTTGTCGGTACGTGAACGATCTTCGGATATTGCACGTATCGTCAAGGGAAGTGATTAGCTCCTTACATGGATATTAAATAATAACGTATAGATAGTGTTCCTTTTATGGAAAGTATAGTGTTCCTTTTATGGAAAGTATAGTGTTCCTTCTATGGATAGTAAAGTGTTCCTTCTATGGAAAGTATACAGAGTGTTCCTTCTATGGATAGTATAGTGTTCCTCCTATGGAAATTATATATGGTAGGGCAATGGTAATGGTTCTTTTAATAAATATTACGTGACGATCCTCCTATGGATATTTATACAAGGTTAAGGTAGTAATATGTGTCTTCGGATATGGGAAGTAATATATGGGAATAGATTGTATGCTGCCTGATTAACTAGAACTCACTCAGTGTAGCTGACTTTTAGTATGCACGCAGGTGAGCCGATTACAGAGCTAGCATGAGGATGACACACGGCATGGATTGAACGGCTGGCATCTGAAGAAAGAAGTAAAGATGTTTTAAAAATAAAGTTTTGTGTTATGGTATCAAAGAAAAGATTTAATGTTTTGTAACAAATGATTGATGTTTTATATTCCGCGAAAAGTTTTAATAAACTCTGATTTGAAGGACTGTGTTTATGAGTAAATCCGACGCTAAAGTAGGGCTACCGGGTTCGGGGCCTTACAAGTTGGTATCAGAGCATAAGTTCGAGAGATTTAAGCATCCTACATGCTTAGACTCGAACAGAGAATGGGATTTAAGTAAGAAAAGAAAGAAGATGCCAGTTCAAGAATGCCATGTGTCGCTCAAGCAAAAATCAGTAAAGGTAAGGTGTATGATTAAATGATATATGTTAATGAGAAAGAAAAGATATGTGAACGATAAGGATAGAAGTAATTGATTGTTTGATTTGACTAACTGCTTAAGTAGAACCAGCACAAATAGACTCATAAAGGGAAGCGAATAGGACACGGAAAGCAACGTGATCAGCTAGTCACAGCTGGCCACTGTTATTACCTGTTAGCCTTGCTATCCTTGTACTAAATAGTTCCTTGAGTGATGATGTTTGTGTTGTCCCTTTAAGAATACTGATGGCTGGAGCTGGAGAAGTTGTGGGAACTGGGGGTCGCACTGGACGTCGTGGCAGGCCTCGTCTTGTCCGGCAACCCTCGGTAGAAGAAGCTTCCCACACCGAAGATGAAGGAAGCGCCGCTGGAGGAGACCAGAACAACAACGAAGGAGTTCAACTTAGCCCTGCAGTTCAAGCAGCCATTGTTCAAGCTGTAGTTGCTGCGGTGAAGAACCTGAATCCCGAAGGATCTGCTGGAAGCCGTGAACGAACTGCTGAAGGGGCGGGTGGTGATGGTAGGAAGGATGGGGAAGGAGAAAGAGGGGCCTCGAGTGAGGATAAGTCTGTGGGAGATGATGATAGGAAGAGGGGTCGAGGCGGTTGCAACTATAAGTCCTTCAAAGGTTGTGACCCGCCTAAGCTGACTGGTTTAGGAGACGCAATCGCTACTCTTCAGTGGATAACCGCCATGGATAAGGTTATCCGCATTAGCGAGTGCCGTCCTGACCAAGCTGTCGGTTATGCCACTCAATCTTTTGAAGATGAGGCTATGTATTGGTGGGAGAGTGTGGAGCAGAGGAAGACCCGTGAAGAGATCAAGGCGATGAGTTGGAATGACCTAAAGGACATGGTGATGAAGAGGTTTTGCGCTGATACAGAAGTTGAAAGAGTAGAGATGAAGTTTCTGAATTTGAAAGCGGGAGAGATGACACAACGGGAGTATACTACTGAATTCAACCGCATGTCTAGGTTGGTACCTGACATGGTGAACACCGAAGCTAAAAGGATCAAGTGTTACGTAAGGGGACTTCCGCGGAATGTTCGCACTTTTGTTAAGTCTAGTAAGCCCGCAACATTTGACTCGGCCGTGGAATTGGCCGAGATGATTTATGAGGACCTTGCCAACTGTGAAGGGGAGAAGATGGAACCGAAGAAAAAGAACCCAACCCCAGAACCAGAGGAAGCCAATGAGGTGGATCCACGCAAAAAGAAGGCAAGGCAAGAGGGGTTCACTGCTTGTGAAAAATGTGGGAAGAGACACCCCGGAGAGTGCAGAAAGGGATTAGGTGTTTGCTACAGGTGTGGAAGAGCAGGACATTCCTCTTGGGAATGTAATGATTACCATAGGTGTCACAACTGTGGAGGACGTGGGCACCTAGCAATGGATTGCAAGAAGCCAAAGGGAGGACATGAAGGAGAGAAGAGTGCTTGAGGTTTAACAGATTCCTCCGTATGCTTAGAGAAGCCATTCAAGAAGGCTAGATGCTAGCCATAAGTATTAAATCTATGTGTAACTTATTGATGACTCGATGCGTGTTGTTTTATGTTGAAATTTAGACTGGTGTTTATTAATTATGGTACGAATTGTCTGAATGCATGTTAGTCATGATAAATTGACGTGTTGTGATAGAGTGTCGACTTAGGTTTTAGCATTAATATGATATAAGACAAAGCCTCTTAAAGATCGAAACGAGACTTGGTACATTGAGGGCCTCATGGACAAGCTACCTTAAATAGCTAATACACGTGACCACCATTCGATGACTGCAAAGTCGGAAGTAAGAAGGGTAACTCAGAAAACGAAGGCGATTCAATAAAGCGTGTAAATATAAGAAGTTTTCCTTTTATAGGGAATAAGTTAGGTTTCGGGGACAAAACCTCTTTAAGAAGGGAAGACTTGTAACATCCCGAAATTTCAAGATAATATTAATTATATTACTTAATAATAGAGGGAAAGTTTACTCGGGTGATCAGGAAATAAATAAAAGAATAGGAGTTGGTATGGGTCGGGCTAGTGTCGGGTAATGGACGTTGGTTATGGATTTGGATTAATTGAGATGGGTTAAATGAGAATGGGATTTCAGGGATATAAATACCCCCAAAATCCCAAAATATCTTCATTTTCACCAAACTCCTTAACACCCCAAAACACACACACACACCACACACATACCGCCGCCGGCCGGCCGAGCCAAGGGAAGAGTCGGGCAGGTCCGAGAGAGAGAGGTTAGTGTACTAGCAAGTAAACGAGATCCAAACAAGCCCAAAAAGGTATGATTCTTGATCTTTAAAGTTTAAAGATCCAAGCTTTTTAGTGTATAAGCGACCGAAAATGGCCGGGAAGCGTAGTGGGTGATATTGAACCATAGCAAGGGTGTTAAAAACGCTCAAAATGCTGGAAAGAAACCGAACAGCGGCTGCCTGGGTAACTTCGCCTGCATCTGGGCAACTTCGCCTTCAACGCGATGAACTTCGCCTGCAAGCTAAGTTCGCCTGATGAACTTCGCCTGCAAGCTAAGTTCGCCTAATGGCAACTTCGCTGTAAAGTTAAGTTCGCCTAACTGGTAACTTCGCCTGAGGCCAAGTTCGCCTGATGACAGCTTCGCCTGAAGCCAAGTTCGCCTGATGACAGCTTCGCCTGAAGCCAAGTTCGCCTGATGGCAACTTCGCTGTAAAGCTAAGTTCGCCTAGCTGGTAACTTCGCCTACAGCTAAGTTCGCCTAAGGTTAACTTCGCCTAGAGCTAAGTTTGATTAGAAAATAAATTAAAAAGCGATAAGTTAAGTAAGCCACTACTAGGCCACCAGATTAGATCAGGCGAGTATTGATACGTGTAACTTGTACAGTCAGCCGAGCTCAGATAGAGAAGGGATTTACAGCTATCAGAAAAAGAAGCAGAATTCAGGTGAGTTTCTAGCCCCATTCCTTGTTATGTTTTCGGGGCTGTGTGCATACTCAATGTGATAGTTAATACACTTATCCTAAGAGATAAGTGTATGCCTTATGTGGATAATGTGAAATGTATGAATGATTGCTTGATGGTACGTGAACGATCTTCGGATATTGCACGTACTGTCAGGTTGTAACGCTATGTATAAGGTAAGTATGTTAGGTATGTTTATGTGTATGAACATGATGGAGATAATAGAAGAAAGAAATGACAATGTATGGTTGTATGGTTACGAAAAGGGTACCGAGCCCTACTAAAACTCGAGGTATGATGTATGGTTGTATGGTAACGAAGAGGGAATCGAACCCTACTAATATTTGGGAATTAGGGAACCGAACCATACCAATATCCGAGAAAAGAGGTGTATGCCGTGTATGACATATGTGATAGAAACGATTGATTGTCTGACGGTACGTGAATGATCTTCGGATATTGCACGTACTGTCAGGATATAAATAAAGATATTAATATTGCTTGTAATGTAAGGATGATGTATGAACATTATGAATGAAAGCTTGTCGGTACGTGAACGATCTTCGGATATTGCACGTATCGTCAAGGGAAGTGATTAGCTCCTTACATGGATATTAAATAATAACGTATAGATAGTGTTCCTTTTATGGAAAGTATAGTGTTCCTTTTATGGAAAGTATAGTGTTCCTTTTATGGAAAGTATAGTGTTCCTTTTATGGAAAGTATAGTGTTCCTTCTATGGATAGTAAAGTGTTCCTTCTATGGAAAGTATACAGAGTGTTCCTTCTATGGATAGTATAGTGTTCCTCCTATGGAAATTATATATGGTAGGGCAATGGTAATGGTTCTTTTAATAAATATTACGTGACGATCCTCCTATGGATATTTATACAAGGTTAAGGTAGTAATATGTGTCTTCGGATATGGGAAGTAATATATGGGAATAGATTGTATGCTGCCTGATTAACTAGAACTCACTCAGTGTAGCTGACTTTTAGTATGCACGCAGGTGAGCCGATTACAGAGCTAGCATGAGGATGACACACGGCATGGATTGAACGGCTGGCATCTGAAGAAAGAAGTAAAGATGTTTTAAAAATAAAGTTTTGTGTTATGGTATCAAAGAAAAGATTTAATGTTTTGTAACAAATGATTGATGTTTTATATTCCGCGAAAAGTTTTAATAAACTCTGATTTGAAGGACTGTGTTTATGAGTAAATCCGACGCTAAAGTAGGGCTACCGGGTTCGGGGCCTTACATATCGTATATTGAAGCTAGCGTTGGTTTTACCGGCTGCAATCGCAACCGTTAAAAGGTGTTTTTCTGAAATGAAGCTTTTAAGACGAATTTGCGCAATCGAATGGGTGATGAGTATTTGAATAATGCTTTAATTTGTGCGGTCGAAATAGATTCTTAATAAAGTAAAAGAAGAGGATGTAATGACTGGATATCAAGCTTTCAAAAACCGAATGGGATAAATATGCAGCCCATGTGTTTAATTTATTTATCATCGTATTTTTATTTTTGTTTAATTTGATTTACACTGTATGAAATACAGTTATATTTTTTTTTTAAACGTTACCCTTGACATTTGGTTCTAAATCTGCCACTGATTAAACACACAATGTCATATTCTAAGAAACTAAGTAAACAATAATACTCTTACTAAACTAAATAAACATTCCAAATAGATCAACCATATTTTTAAAAATCTTGTGATTTAGCCATTCAACTTTCACTATCCTTCAAAACCTACCCGTTAACTTTTTTAACGACCCGTTTCAGAATTAACCTCCAATATAACATGCTTATATATTTTTAAAATTATTTATAATTTGTGCTTATAACCGAATTAGTTTTATGCTTCCCACTGCAACACATTTCTTATATCTAGCTTAATTAGATACATACTTTTGGGAGTGGTTTAACAAGTACACAAACAAACCTTGCTATTTATAGAAAGAAGATAACCTATTTATAGTTAAAAAACCGGTTCCAACGGTCAAAAACGGCTATATAGCCGTTGGAACCGGTTCCTAACGGCTATAATGTTTAAATTTCAAAAAAAACCGGTGGAACCGGTTTTTACGTAAAAACCGGTTCCGGTTCCACCCTACCCGGTTCCTAAAAGTTTGCATTTCTGGGCATCGGTTCGGGTCGGGAACCGAACCGGTTCCTGACTGGAACCGGTGTCATTTTGTACCCGGGGTGAAAAAAACCGGTTCCAAACCGGTTCGGGTTTTCAAGGTGAACCCGAATTGTGCACGTCTAATGACAAATGATATAAGATATACTTTTTGGACATATTCAAGGTATTCATGTCTTGAGTTTAACACATGTACTTGTGCTTAAAATTAAACTCGTTGATAGGTAATCCAACTGTGTTATATGCTAGATGCATAAAAGGGGACTTTTAGTGCAATTAACCTAACAGTTCAAGCTCAGATATAAAACTGGAACCAACTTATTACTGAACTTGACTAATACTAATAATCAAAAACTTGAAATTAATCGGTTTCCTAAAACCAGAAAACTAAAATTTAGGTTTTGGTTTGATTTTTCATCTCTTTTAAAACAAAACAGATCTTTGAAAACATATATCTCAAACGCTACTCTTTTAAAACAAAACAGATCTTTGTTCACATCTCGTATTTGTGTCATAAGACAAAACCCATAAAATAAAATGACGACACATTCTTGGAGAACAATAAACAGTTGTAACAACAGCTATCAGCAGTTTGTGCAAAAACTATCATTAAAGCTAATCAGGAATAACATGCAGTAACAAACTTAAACATCATATTCTTGGAGCTGCAACAAGAACAAAAGTAAGAGTTAGTACACTTGGGAGTATGATTAGCGGGTTGATTCGATGAAAACCCAAAGCCATCTTTTATTAATGCTTGCAAGAATATTTAAGGGTGATTAACCTACCTCCACCCATTGTTGCTTCAGGCAATCTTTCAATCGAGTACTTGTGCTGAGTGATATACATAATTGGCACACCAGGTATCTAATTCCAAAAATATCAATCCAATATAAGTTTCTATGTTCAAAACAAAAAGAAAATAGAAGATTTGCTGAAATACAACATACCTTGCGAATCCTACGCTTCAGATCTCTATCACAAGTTGCTACCATATAACATTTGTGCTGTTTCAACAGAAAAACTTTATCAGATTCAGTAAATAGTACATGATGGTTTTGAAAGTGGTTACCTTTGGTTCATACATTAGTAACATATAAAAATTTTAAAATTTTCTTGTTACATTTGTAACAACTAATGATGCAGATTAATTTTGCACCCATTTGACACTATGTTTATAATCAAGAACCATGGACGCTATAACTTTAATACAAAATCTCAAAACTATAATAAATGGTGTTTATATACATACATACACAAACTGTTATCAAATACAATTGTTTTGTAGATGTGAAAGTCTGGCTAAGAAGGTTGAGGCTTGTGAAAGTTGATGTTCTATATCTATAGATTTGAAAGTTGAGATTGTTTAAAGAACAACAGTTTCTTTGACTTTCACAACCCTCAAGTTCGTTTGTTTACTTTAACGACCTCAACTTCCAAAGCTACAAATCTACATCAACACTTACAACCCTCAATTCTGAGATCTACAAAACTCTTATACTTTACATCCATCTGTGCATTATAAATGTATAACTATCAAGTTTCTGATGATGTGTTAGTTGCACCATATACAGTTCGTGATTTCAAACATCATACCACGCATGGGCAAAATAAAAGTGGATCGTTATAAATCTAACTCCGTGATATCAAACATGGGACCATTGATTTTATGTGCTTAAAACTGAGCTAAATCAAGTTGAGTGGAGTTCGAGATCAATTTTCAATTTAGTGATGAACAAAGAAACAAGCATCTAATGAGTATTTAAGTAATTACCCGAGTAACTCTTTCAACAATGCAGTCATCGGCATAAGTCCCTTTGTGAACGCATGGAAGCCTTTCAAATCTTGGATCCTTGGCAATTCTGTTTTAAGCAAATAAGAAAATGAGTATTCCATTGAGCAAGATACAAAGCAATCAGTATGTTTAATGCTCTCAATACATTTTTAAACATCTACGTTCATTTCTTTAAAATAAAAATACCACTTTCAAGTTTCAAGATTTCCTTTGAACAACAAACCTTAATTCTGACGATCGAATTTAGAATAGACCTACATCTAGTTTGGATACAGAAAGGCAAAGAAGAGAAGACTCCTCTAAGTGAGATAAATAACATAAGAAAATTTTCTTTTAAATTATATGCCATTTCATTTCTACAAAGCCTGAAAGATAACACTTACAACAGTAAATTTCTAGAAAACTATCCATGATCTCCACTAACCTTCTTCCTGAGAAATATACATGCAGAAATATGAACAAGGAAAAAGAATATACATGAAATATAAACGATGACATCGACTCTTGCATAACATGGTTTTCGTGGGTTATTGAAACACAAGTGAAGATTGACTTCAACTGCCCAAAGTTGCATTTGCAATCCAATTGACCAGATTACCCTTCAGTGATCTATTCAATTGGGTTGTAAATGGAACATCATGCAGCGAAAGTCAACCTTCAATTTTATTTCTGCAATCCACAATAGCCACGTTGTATAAGTATACATATCAACACTTATATTCCTTGCACATTCTTTTTCTTTATTTACATTTTTGCACATTTAAATTTCAGCAACTAAACTAGTGAAAACCAGAGTGGCTTTCTAGAAATTAAATGTATGTAGATGTTCTATTTAAAACACTGTAGAAATGAAAGAGGCAAACGGTTTACAATAATCTTTCTTGTGTCAATATCTCACTTTCTGATTTAATTTTCTATTCTTTGCTTGCCATCACAGTGAGTCTGAAATTATTGTTGATATCGCACCTTACCATTTGTTTGCAGGTGTTTCCTAATATCCAAACTAACAATATATCTATCCTAAATTAGACCGTTTTATTTGAACATGTGTTGTTTGAACTAATCTACAACAAATAACAATGTCTGAGGAGCTATAACTTGTACTTCATAGGTGAGAAGTAGAACTTGAGATCATCAAACAAAGGTTGACAAACAATTTAACAAAGTCACGAGATAAGCTACCTTAAAGCAACACGATATTTTTGACCAAGCTTCTCAAGCTCAGCCATCACACAATCCGTGATACATGGAGTACCTGTAGAAAAAAAAATATTGGACTAAAATTATTTTTTATTCTTACATACTCCTTGCTAATGTAACAAAAATGATGATGGTACTAGATCAATTACAATTGATCAACAACTATGTTCATTGTTAATCTATAACGATGGTTTTTAACGTAAAAGATGGAATAAAAACTTACATTTTGCATATAAGCAGTCCATCATTCCTTTCTCCAAGTCCAACTACATCAAACATTAAGAACCAAAACTTGACTAACTTTCGTGTAATTAACACCTAAAAAAATTCTCAAATAATATTAAGCAAAACTCACTTTATTTTGGATAGAGAAATTGATAAAATTGGTATCAACCAAAACTTGATAAGGAGGTCCTAACGCCGTATTGTGCGAGAAGAACAGAGCAGACGAAACATAAGGTCTGCAAATCACAAATCCCAAATCAAAAACTTCAAATATGGGTGTAAACGATCCGACCCGTTCGTAAGCTACTCAATATCACCTCGTTACAAACTCGATTTGAGCCGAGCTTAAAAGAGCTAAAGATTTTATCAGGCTCATTTAATAAACAAACCCGAGCTTCACATATCAAGCTCAAGTCTTGCAAGCCTAAATGATCTTTTCAATTGTATAATTTTGATTTACACAATTACAATTATTATGTATAAGGTTACGATAAAAATCATTAATAGTTTAATAGCGAGTGCTATAGCGAATACCGAAGCGCTGGATCATCGCTATCTGCGCTCAATAGCGTGTAATAACGACACTCAGTGTTTTCTTTAAATATTAAAAACCGAATTTTTACGCATTTTAATTGACCAAACAGCTGTAACCTTCACTAACTGCATAAAAAAAACTTAAATTTGTGAATAAAATCCTAATTTTAAAAAAAAAATCTAATACGTTATCGCTAAACATCAAATGGCGTATAGGTAGCTTGTCTCTATTTACCGCTATTCCCAATTAACAACTACGATAATAATTAAGTAATGTATATTATTATACATAAAATATATAATTATCAATGTACAAGTAAATAATCTTATATATAAAATAACTAATTTATAAATAATAAACGAACTCACAATCCGAGCTCGAGCTTTAGATACAAAGCTCAACACGAGCCGTAACACATCTATGGATTAAAGACTTACACGTTTCTGGGGAGATTGTCCTTGGTTAAATCTTTTTTATTAGGGTTCAAAACCTCTTCTTTATGTCTGAAGAAAAATAATAGATACAAATCAATGCGATAAAAAGGTTAATAATAAGGTGAAAGAGAATGAGAATAGTTACTGTTTGATTGCTTTGTGAGAGACCAATTTCTTCATTACAGCGAATTTAGGACCCTTCTTTGATCTACCCATCTTGATGCTGTGAAGGAACCAGTGATTTGGGAACTTATTATAAACCCTAAAACCCTGATTTTGATTTCTGACAAAAACCGCTTCGACCTGATTTGTCAACTTAAATAGCCCATGGAACATAAATATAAACTTTTATTACTTTCTTTTTTTAACAATCAAGGAATTAAATACTTTACTTACCCCAAACGCACTATCTTATGTTTTAGCGAAAGCTAGACAGTAAAACACACTTGTGATTAGATTTGAACTTGAGACTTCACATTCTTCGGTTCGAACTTTCACTTATCCTCTAATTCTAATGTAGTTGAGCTAAAGTTCATTGACAAACTTTTATTAGATGTACTCATTTTAAGTAAATGAAATTTATAACATTTATTTTAATGACTAAATGTCACATTTTATAAATAGAAACTAATTTTTTACCCTGTGCGTTGCACCGGGCAAGTCGGTAAAACTTGGATAGTGGTAAAATTTAAGCATTGTCGGTCACAAGCGATGAGACTTGAGACAGTAAGTCGATGTGAATTCAGTCGATTGTTATTATACCGTAATTAAAACCAAATCTAAAAAATTATAAATATTGAGGTGGGCCAATGAGGTGGCGTTTGTCGATAAAACTCAAGCGTTGGTAAAAACCCGACCTTGTCAATCCCCGAAATAAAACAAAATGAAATATAAGAAAACATGATGTTCGGTCGGTTTCCGTTACATTCGTTACGATAACTGACCTAAGAAAACAAAACAAAATCTGTCGACCAGTTTAGTGCTGTCAAGTGACCCAACAGACACGTGCGACACCAAACTTCATATTGTTGTTATATAGTAATAATTTATATCATGATTTGATAATACTGAATAATGTTAAGTTATTTTAATAAATATAATTAACAAGAACATTTTTTGTTTGATATATATAATATCATACAAGTATTGAACGATACACATTAAATGAAAATATACTTTTAAAGAACAGTACCAGTTATTGTATAACCCGTAGTTTAATAATATGTGTTATATAAAATTATATACCAATTAAAGAACGCCTAATAGCGACTAATACTGAGGGGGACGTCGCTCAAAGCCCTCATTTTGTGAACCCTTAACACCAACTAATATGATATGGTCACCTCATCTCAATATAAGTGAACCCAAACAAGCCCATCCCAATTGTGATGTGTTATAGCTCATCTTTTGAACTTCTGATTTTCCTCTTATTCAGAGCGTGTGTTCGTGAAACCAAAAGTGATACCTTCTAGCATGATAGAGTTAGCTGAGGCGGTGTTCCTGACTTCCGCCCTACCCTAAACCCCATATGGCCATATGGCAAATGTCTCGTCCCCCGTGATATCAAAGTACATAGTTCTTATGTTTTAAATCATATAAAACCATGATATCAAAGTACATAGTTCTTATGTTTTAAATCATATAAAAAGAGGGCAACTTAAGCTACATGGACTAAATGAGAATACATCATTTAAAATAACTAACATCGATTAAACCAAGACTTGACGTTTTGAGTCATATTTTCAATCAAGTTAAAATATGTATCATATGTATCAATAGAAAACAAACTAATATCGACTAAAAGAATAATATCAAGTTTTACCTAGTTCTTATGTTTTAAATTAGAGAGAGAGAGAACTTAAGCTACATAGATCAAATGATGATACATGATCTAACAAGACCAATTCAATAAGATTGCTAAATATAGCCAACATTCAACCCGTATCACACCAATCCTCGATTTCTTAATCTGATTGGTTGAGAATCACTCTTCTAATTCAGTTAAACTAGACGATTTATTTACTTCATAAACTTTTAGTGTAAACATTATATACTATAGATAAATATCAAGTTGTCGGTGTCACAAAATCCTTGTTAGCACCAATTGTTTGACCTTTTTTTACTAATTATTTCAATGTATAACCAGACTAATGGTTTGGTATGATGGCTGTAGTTGTTTTTGCTAACTCTTCTAGAGCGTATGTGTCTGAGTTCAAGTCCCCTTGGCATCAAGTTGTTTTGTTACTTATCTTCTAAGTGTTGTTTAATTGTTAACAATATTAATGGTTATTTTTTTCTTAATCAGTTCCTTGGCTACAAGTTCTTTTAGTTATTCGTTTATGTGTTTTTTATTATCTATTTATGTATAAACGTATTTTTCTAATATCATACCTGTTTTTAGGTTTAGTTCCATGCTTGTAATGAATCTAACTGATACTGAACGATAATTCACATCACCTCGCCGATGCAACGCTTGTGTTTTTTTTTCAATATGTTAACTTGTTGAAATTGGTTTTTGGTTTACTTTCAGTTTCGTAACAATGGTAGTCGATGCCGCTCAAATTCGTTGTTGTAACGTCCGTCTTTTACCGACCGAATAAGCGTCGTTTTAAATATGTTTTTATTGGTAGCGTCTTTGCTACCTTGTATAGATAAATAGTGAAGCTTGGTGACGCAAATATTATCTTTGTTTCAAATATAAGTTTTTGTTTTTTATAGTTCTGGTACAGTAACGAACATTATTAAACCGAAAAACTTCGCGTCGGCTCGCAGTCGCAACACTTGAGTTTTACGACCGTATATACATCGTTAAAAATATGTTTTGTTATATCATAAGTTATATAAGTTTTTTAGTTATGGTACCGTAATAAACATAACCAAAACCGAAGGAATACGCCAACGCTGCAACATGGCGGATGTTACCTAATCTATATCTATACTATATATAAAGCATGAGTGAGGGGCCTCTTAATTTTTAAGAGGTATCATACTTGTTGCTTTTAGTACAAACTATAATGCATAAAATTAAAACATTTTAGGGGCAATTTTGTCTTTTAGCAAAAGCAAATGATTTTTAATTACATATTTGGTCCTTTAACTTTAATCACATTTTGTTAATTTATATAATAGTTACATATATACCCCTTAATATAAACCAACTACCCCCACGACGTTTAAACGTTTATAACGTTTTCAGTCGCTAATATTTTTTCAAAAACACTATACCATAAAAACGAGTATTTTATTCTCATTAATTTGAGTATGATATTGCTATATTTTTTATTTTAAACATTTGGTGTTACGTGATTACCATTAAAGATCGGCAAATGAATCGGGCAGGTCCGGCCGTTCAGGTCATGGGTCTAAAAGGTTAAGGTTGGAATGAATCAATACAAAAAAGGTTAATTTGGTTTGGTTCGGGGCGGGTTTGGGTTGAAAGAGGCCAAGTTATAACGAATTTCGGGTTAGATCAGTGTCAAGCGGAACGGGTTGCTGGTCAAGACGAGTTCAATGTAGTGTTATGTGCGCACTGACACCTGATTGCACGCGTACAGTAGTTGTGTGACGTGCTTACTAACACCGGCTAAGATTCCAATGCCGCAATACGAGCATACTATCTTCGGGTTACGCACATACAGAAACGGTAACACCGGTTACGCATCCGATAACATGTTTGCGTGCATATACCGCCGCATCGCGCGAGCACGCAAATGGTTACTATTAAATACATGTGATGTGATTATAGTTAACCAAACACATTTGGGTAGTTAAAAGTTTAAACCCACAATGACAGAAAGGGCATTTTAGTCATTTAAGTCCATCCGGTATAAAAGCACTCCCAATGCAACTTCAAACCGCCGGCGAGAGAGAACGTTGACGTTAGACTACTCATCCCATCCCATCTCTCTCGCTCTAAATCAAATAAAACCAAACCCTTCATTTCTTGATCAGTTTCACTAATCTTGAATCCAACCCCTAAATTCACATTATCATCACCTAATCAATCAACAATGTCACAGGAGACACGTATTCTAGAGATTAACTTGATCTCAGCCCAAGGCCTTAAAATCCCACCCTCCGCTAAAATGCACCGCATGCACACCTACGCCATTGCATGGGTCCACCCCAACGATAAACTACGCAGCAGCCTCGACCGTATCGGCGGTGAAAACCCTACCTGGAACGAAAAGTTCATTTTCCGTGTTCCACCGGAGTTCATCTACGGCGACACGTCAGCAGTTCAGGTTGAGATCTACGCCTGCGGTTACATTAGAGACTACTTAATCGGAACCGTACGGTACTTGTTGAGTAGCAGTTCGTTGACCAGTTCGAAAACCGGTGCGGTTATCGGCACTCCGGCGTTCTCCGCCGTCCACATCCGCCGGCCGTCCGGCAGAGTGCAAGGCGTTTTGAACCTGGCGGCGACGGTTTACGAGAGTTCGGATTTCGCGGCGTTTGACGGAATGTCGGCGGTGTGTTTCCGTGATTTGATCGGAGAGAAGGAGGAGGAGAAGCGCCGCCGTGAGCGGCGGATGTCGTGGCAGCCGCGGCTGAGCCGTGCGAGTTCGAAGAAGAGTGATCGGTCGTCGGCGGTGGAGGATTCCGACGGGAATGAGTCGACGGCGTCGTCTTCGTCGTCGACGACGATGACGGCGTTTAAGGATTTGAACGGCGTGGTATCGACGGAAGTGGCGGGAAAGAAAGGAGTGAAATCGGGCGGTGGGAGGTTGTTGTGTGGGTTGTTGTTGAATAGGAGGTTTAGTTTCTGTCCGTCGGATCAGAATCTGTTGGCGTTGGCTGGGTTGCACGGTAAGCACAAGTGTGATGGTGTATGAATCAACGGCTGAGATTTGATCATGGGGGTTAGTTACTGTTTTGTTACAGATTCCGGTAAGTGATTAAATGAATGCGAAATTACAAAATTAACCTTTGCCGGAATTCAAATTGCAATCTTTATGTTATATGTGAGAGAACTACATTTTTTTAATCTCTTTTCTTTTATTTTTGAATTTTTGAAATTGATTTGAATTATCGGAATAAGGTTAGGTTTCATATTCTGAAAATTTGGATTTTGTGTTCTTAAAATGATCACGTACAATAAGTTTTACTAAAGAAATGATATGTGAACGACTTCCGATGGTGTAGATGTGGAAAAAATGTGGTGATTATATGGTTTTCAATCATTGTAGTTTTTGTAATAAAATGATCATTTTAGTGTTGGTGTGAGGTGATGTTTAAGGGACATTATATTAATTTCTTTCTAGAGGGTAATCTTCATAGAGTACTCTATTTGATATTAGTCTCACACATTGGTGATATCTATGTTACTGCTCTTTTGTCCATTTTTAAGATGCTATTCATCAATATGATTTGAATAATTATTATCAATATACTTAGCAAAACTATTAGAATAACAGGTTATATCGGGTTCGGGTCAAAATGGTCACCCTAAAAATTGATCAATTTTGTTTACGGTTAAAACGGGTCTACCCCGGGTAGGTTCGGGGTGACACGTGGCACTCTAGAAAAAAGAATGAAATGACTAAAAGTAGCAGTTGTAGCAAGTATATAATAATTATGTATATTTTGTTTGGGATAAGCCAAATGTTTAGTCAAAACTCAAAAGTCATGATAAAAGAAGCTTAAGCCTTCTCTTTATTGCATACACAGCCGATATTGTGAAGCACCGGCAGAGCCACCAGTGTGCATAATCTTTCATCATGACTTGCAAAAAAAGGCGAATACGTGACCAAATGCCAGGAGTTATGCACAGCTACAGCAATCAATAACATCAATAGTACCCGAGCATTGTAAACAAGATATAATCCAACTTTTGGCATAATATATGAGTTGGTCAATGATAGGTGTTGTTAGGATCATGTTGAAGACAAAATATGAAATAAAACATAGAAAGGTAGCCGTAGGATAACGGGTGAAAGTGAAACCAAGCACCTTTTGTGTTGGTCAAAAAATTGACAAGTTAGGTTAGGTTGACTAAGAACACATTCGTCCAATTTTTACAATATTCTTATAAGATACGGACGATAAATGAACGAATCTTAAAACATAGAGATCAAATAAGTAAATATGAGATGATGAAGACTTCAACGTCTAATCTCATAATCAGCCATGGCAAAATGGTAACCTAGTGTTGTCGTAAAAGAGAATCGGTTGTAATCAACCTAGGACGAAGAAGACTTTGAAAGTATAGTTTCCTCCATTCAACCCGATGGTGTATAGTTCATGTCCATTATAACACACCACTATGTTTTTTTTATCTCATATATACCCATTGAACAACATCTTGCAGCCTAGAATAATCCTAACATATCATAGTAAATACTCCTAATTTCCGGAAATTGTGAAGCATTGAGAACAAAGAAATTGTTGGAGTTATTATTTCTCTCTAGCACCAATACGTTTGATATTAAGAAAATATATCTAGCAGGAAGGTTAGCTAGAGATTTCTCGTAAAAATACTAGCCCTACTCATTGTAACCCAAAGTTAGATGTTTGAGTTTTCGTTGAGAGACTAATTATCGATGATATTATAACTTCTCAAAAATATGTCAAATAAATCCAAAACCAATAAAATTTTTATCAAAAAAAAAAATTTTATATCATTCGGGTCTCCTCACGCTTCTCACATACGATCCCTAAGTAGCGTCCTTTATACATATGGTTTAACATAGATCTTGTATACTCAACAACCCGTCTCTCCTTTCACTCTCGATTACTAATATGATGGCTTCATGGCTAAAGTTTAAAGCAAACTTAAAAATTTGTGATATTATTATAATTATTCTATTTTGTAGTTTGAATATTAAGATACTTATTAAAATATTATCATCAGTTGGTTAGTTTTATCATTATTTTTTTAAATCATTTTGTATAAAAAGAATTGTTTTTCAATTATTTAATATACAAAATGAAAAATCACTAAAGAATATTGTTTTATCTTTGAATTCGTTCACATAAAATATGAATATATCATACAAACAAACATAAAAAATCATGATAGGACTAGAATACTCGTATTTATCTAAAGCACTTGATTGTACTCTAGCATAAAATTCATCAATAATGAATATTGTTACTATTGGTATTTTATCATATCCTCTTGAATACCGTTGTCTAGCACTAGACTACAAGCTGCAATTCACTTAATCGTAAGTCTCTTGAGTTTTCTAGTAATTGGTTCTCATTGTTAATCCGTAGCATCTCATGTATAACACCCACTTTTAAATATTTAATCCAGCCGGTTGGCTTGTATATTTTATACTTTTATAAATACAAGAAATAATTTACAACAGTAACAAATATAGCTTTAAAAACAATAATGGGCCAATATCTTTGGGTTGGGCTCCAGACCTAACATTAATCCCATCAAAGTCTCTTTCTTTTCAAGACGGCGCATTGAGACGTTGACACGCGTCCTCCCGACAACAATATGACAAGAGAGACATATCCAATAAGATGTACACGCATGCATATAATTTTAAATGAAAAATAAAATATTTATTAAAAAAGTGACCTGTTCCTCTGCACGCCACTGTAATTGCCGCACTGTAGTGCATTTGTGTGGGCAGAGCCACAGTGTTTATGGTGAACCAACATTCACGGCTTCACAGAATAGTGGACTTCTTTTTAATGTTGTTACAGATGTGACGTGGCCCGTATGCTTCTTTACTTCTGATTGGACTCCACACAAGAATAATCAATATTTATATATATATATATAATCATTTTCTTTTTTAAACTTAAACATTTCATTTTCAGTTTTTATAACAAAGATGAGATTAAATGAACCCGAAAATGACACGCTTAAAAACATGTCACATGAATCATATGACGGTAAAAGATGACGCGTAATAAGTTGGTAGCGCAATAAGCTGGCGGGCATAACGCGTACTTGAGATTTATATATTATTTTACTGATATATTACGCCCAAAGATCTCAATTGACTAAGTTGTCCAAGTAGCTAACGTATTGTACACTCAGTGTGCTAAAAATTAAGTTGTTTCTAAATGATCTATTTAGTTAATGTTTTATTAGTGAAAAGGCAAGAATTAATGTTTATTTTGTAATTTTTAACAAGCTAAACGCAAGTTTTGATAAATTTCCCTATTATGTGTGTTTATATTACATATACAATGAGAGTATCATTAGGTAACTTTAATTTTTTGCGACAACACTAGGTACAAATCTAAACCATTCAACATTTGTGATGAATAATTTATATAACTATTTTTTATTTTACTTTTTAAAAACAAATACATATGTTAGAACATTCACATTCAAACCACCAAATTTGATGAGTAAGGTTTTTATAATTTAAGGAGTGGTTAGGGTGTTGTGAGTAAATAATAGAGAAAATCCAATAATTTTTCTGTATATTTGAAAAGTTATTGCTCACCATTTATAAACATTTAATACTTGTTGAAGAAAAAATTTCAAACTTTATTCTTTCGTATATACAATATATTGGTTTGGGTCCTTTTTTAAAATCAGTTTCCCTTTTTATCTTTTATTTGGATTTTCGCCTCAGTTTTATTCTATTCTTTCTCTCTCTTCACTTCTGAACTACCCCAACATCATCTTCATACGTAATTACATACATACCTAGATGGCTACCACTACCACCATCTTCATCTTCAAGTTTCTCACCAGAGAAGAATATAAGAAGGTTGTGGTTGTCACCATTCTCGCCTAAAGGACTATGCCGCCACTGATTATGCCGTCTTTGCCGACCACTTACTCAAACCTAATCTTCAGCCTGCTACAGCAGTATCATCCCATTGTTCCTTTTGACATTGGCAGCACCAAACCTTGTTGTAAATTTGGATTTCGAATCGGGTCTGCATGACAACTGCTTTATTTCAGATCTAGGTTTCAAATCGGGTCTGAATCACCATCATGTTGTTTCAGATCTGGGTTTGTAAGTGTGTTTCAAAGATGTCGGTCATGGCAGCTAGTGTTGGTTGGCGTTTGGGACGAAGAAACAATATGTGGGCTGGCCGCCACCGTTCTCGCCTGAAAGACACCATAGCTGCCACCCATTCTGCTGCCAGTTACCATCTTTTCTGCCGACTGAATAAATATCAAAGTCCGACCGACCTGCTGCAAAAGCTTCATCGCATTGGCTACCATTTGCCCACCGGATACACCACCGTTCACAAAATAGCAGTGGACTAGATCTGGAAAGGGAAAGGATGAGAGAGATGATAAATACAAAGACTTTGTTTTAAAGTTTTTTTTTATATAAAATTAATTTTTTTAAGTTAATCACATAACTACATAAGTAGTCTTTAAAATGTAAATGGACAAACTTACCCTCATGTGCATGGTACATGATGACACTTAACTAGGTTTTTGGATCGTCGTTAACGTAAAAGACTAAAATCGAGGTGAAAATTCATATAAAGGATAGCAAGTGAAACTCATTTTCGAAAATGACCTAAACCATAATATTGTATATTCAAAAGGGCAAACATTGTTTTTTTTCTTTGTTGAAAGTTGTTATGAGTAAAAGAGAAAGAAACGATAATGATAAAAAAATACAAAAATATTATTTAATTGAAATAAATAAATAAAATATAGTGTCTTTTAGTTGTAAATTTGAATTTAGAAATGATGTATTCAATATGAATATTCTAATAGTTACATTAAAATAAACTATCAAACTAATTTGTTTGTATTTTTGTTTTAACTTTTAGTTTGTCTACCCATTTGTAGGTAATATAACCTAGATGCAACTTAAAAGTGTGTATATGTAAGTTCATATATTTTTTGATAATTTCATTTATTTAAGATAAATGAAAAAAATAACAAACATTACATTTGTGTCACTGTATTATATATATATATATATATATATATATATATATATATATTATATATATTAAAATAAGGATTTACTCCTCTCACAATTACACTATTTAATTTACTATTCAATTTTTAATATTATATTTATTACAATTATTAAATTACTAGCCTATAAATAAAAATAAAGGATTTATTTAATTTATTTTACTTTCTTTTCAACTAATTATATTATTTATACAAACTATATATTTTAATATTCTTGGAAAAGTGTCAGTTTTACATATTTATTTGTCGGGTAAATGATTTTCTTAAACTTTGCTTTCGTATTTTTTATATAGTTCGTTTTTACAATGACCGAAACTTTTTTCATGATCTAAAAATATCCCATTGTCGCATTGTTTTATATCCGCGTCTCGACGTTTGATAATGTGCCTTTAAAATACTTTTTTGGCTTGCTTATGTTTACGAATTTGTGTTGACACTGTTGATTTGCGTTGGTTCGTAGCAGTAACGTGCCGGATTTTTTTGTTCTACATGTGATGATTTGTTGTAATTTGGCATTGACGGGTTTATTTCTTTTCTTTAGCTCCGATGTCATAACCTGATACAAGTTGACTTCATATCGACTCACAGCGCAATCGTGGTTTAACATTTTCAAGTATGTTTTTTTGTTCGATTTAATGGTCCCGCCGCAAAGCGCGGGATCATAAATCCTAGTTTTGTTTTTAAAACTAGAAATATTAAATAGCTTATTTTGTTTTAATGCTCTCATAATACATCATGAAATCATGAACTTTTGAATTACTTTTTAGTTGAAGTTGTATTTCTATTATGTTACAGGGTTAACAAGTCAACCTAATTAAACCGGACTGTATAACTGGTTGTACAATTTCTAAGCTCAACCTAACACGATAAAAAACTGGTTATAAAACACTGATCTCGATACTATTTGTATGAATATATTCTTGAATAATTGTACATAGCACATGTAGAAAAAAGATGTTCTTTATGCATACAAAAAAAACATTTCTTAATAAAATTATATTATTATATCTCGTTTTTCGAATCAAGAGTACCTTTTAAAGTGCAATTATTAGAAAACCATAGTCGAATAAAGTTTCAAGATTTAACGGATCTCCTTTTCACCTTTTTGAATATGTGAACTATTGTCTATTATTGTTGGCACAACCGAGGAGTAGTTGAAGGATTTGAAAGAAATGGTCAAATCATATAAATTCAAATCGGGTGCGAACAGCTAGAGGTGGCCCGAGGATACTTTCGGTGCTTAAAAACCTAATGTCAACAAGAAAGTTTGGTATTCTATCATGTATATTACGTGTTGAACGTTATGGAAACAAAAATAACTTTGTATTTAATGGAAGGAGACAGTCAGTTAGGCTATGCGTAGTAGATGAGCTACAAAATAAAATGTTTTGCTTTATGTGACAAATGGTGGGTTTTTGTTGGTTTAAAAAAAAACCCAAGTGGAAACCAGTAGCATGGGAATCGTGGCCATCAATCCGTTGACCGGCGTCTAGGAGGAATTAGGGATAATTTGTCTTGTAAAGAAATTATAATAAAAGACATTTTATTTGATACAAGTAACAAGAATATATTCATAAAAAAAACAACCAAAGTTAAATGAGTATTAATGTTACTAATACTAACACATTATTCCGTTTGTATATTTACTATTTTGACAAAAAAAACTAAAACATAATATTAAGGCTTAATATTATATAAAAAGTTAATGAATTTTATAACATTGAGGGGCACTTCATCGCATGCCATGCATTGTAGGGTTGCTTACTTGAACAAAACCGCTATAAAGATTACATGGGTGCCTTTCATTGTTTAGTCTTGACTCTTGAGCCAAGCTAACTAAATGTTTGATTGTTAATTAATCATAATGATTGGATAGTTACTTCAATTTGTTAGACCGTGTATAGTATAAGAGCCTCTATAAAGGCATTTGCGTCATTTGACGCAACGTCACCATAGGGTTGTTTTGACAAAAAAAAGAGTGTGGTGGATGAAGCTTAACCAATCATTAACTTATCATTATTTTATTATTATTAATTATCTAGAAACAAAAAACAAATAAAAACCAACCAACCACATCCCACCTCTTCCCCCATCTGATGCTTCCCACACATCGACCATCACCAAACTTCAACCCAAAAAGCCTTGGGGGCGATGTTCCCGGGTGCTTTGGGGCTTTTTGAGTGGGCAAAACGCCCCACTACACCCGATCTTATTCACGATGCTCATAAATTCAAAAGTTTAGTGTGAAATCTCCATAATTTCATGATAACATATCTTATAATAGAGTAGTAAATAATGAGATTTTGGTGTCAACCTACACATTCAATCGTAGCCTCATTTCCTCTCATAATCTTCTAATTAATCTTCTAATGTTTCATCTCATTTATCTTACATATTCATGGGTCATAGGTTAAAACCATTTTGGCAATTAGGGTTATAAAATAGTTAGGATATTAAAAGTAAAATATTGATCGAAGATCAAACAAGTAGAAATTTGAAAGTTAAACAAGTAAAGAATAGCTAAGAACAATATTTTTTTTAGGGTTGGTTTGTTTCTTCGATGCCAAGTTTTGTTTTCCCGTTGATGTTATATGTTTCATTATCCATGGTAACTAGAAGACATAGTATAAAATTGTTAGTTTTTTTAAAGGCAAACCTATAAATAAAACCACTTTGGTTAGAAATTCCTAACCAGAAACAAGACAAAATTAAATACCAAGTAACGGGTTTTTAGTCACGCCATACAATTCATACGATGCTTGATGTTACGAGGTGAATGCAACAAAGAAGAGATTTTCTCAAATGTATAAATTTGAGATTTTATACTTCTTATTAGTATTGGATGATCATGGGAATATTTGTGATAAACTAACAAATATTGTACATACAGAAATTTTATCAAATTTATAAATTCAGATTCTATACTTCTTATTGTTTGTAATATATATATTCTTTTATTTTTTTACCTTTAATTTTGTTCATTTGTTTAAAAAATTTGTCTTATTAATTTTTATTTGATAAATTTCGTTTAATACACACGTTGAAAAGCTAGTATGTCAATATAATACATCATCAAAAATTGTAGGAATTTTAACATAATTTGCATCAAAAAACATCCTTGATGCATACGTACGTCAGCAAACCAAGAAATCAATGTGGTCATCATCGATACTATTGTTGATGTACAAATATACTCTCGTTGATGTGTATGATGAATAATATTAACGAGGGAGTAGGGATATGTGTCACACCCCATTTTAGACCTAGAAGTGTGATCCAACAGTTGGTACCACGAGCGGCGGATCCAGGAAATTTTCTCACAGGGGTCGGAATTTTTTTTTATCTGTACATAATTAACCATCGCTATATAAATTTTTTTTTTGGTTCGTTTCGACCATCGGGTCGGGCCGAATTACGTCGGTCATATATATAGAAAAAATGATAATTAAACAAAGAATTATATAACAAAAGAAAAGTACGAGAAACTTTATTATAAATGCATAATTATTGAACAATATATCTAACTTTGTTATACGCAAGCTTTCATTTTCTAAAATCTAACCAAAACATCATCTAGTTTGACATTTATAAGCAGGTTGTTTTTTAATGAAATAAATAAAATCATCGTTTAAACTCTCATCACCCATATGATTACGCAAATTGGACTTCACGTACTCTATCGCAGAAAAGCAAATTTCAACGCATACGGTTGCAATGAGTAATAATGATATGAGAGGTAACTTCAATTAACGAATAAACAATACACCAATGCAAATGAAATAAGTGAGCAAAATAATGTATAGCTGAAACATTTTTTTAGATTAAAACATTTAATCCATTAAATTTACATGATCTATTACTTCCGCCATCATACTCCTTTTTTTTTAAATAGCTTAAATGTAGATTAAGTTGGGAGTTTGAGACTTGTGCTTATAAATTGAGCATAGATTAATTGAGCATTTGAGCTTAAACTTGTATTTTAATTATTTCATACTAAACTCAAATTTAGTTGGTATATTATTTATATACATTTATATAATTAAACTTGTAAATATGTCAAATAAAAATTATTGGGGTCGGTCTCAAATTTCATAAGGTTGTTCTCGAAATCCCAACATGGTCATTTGCCGTCCTCGAAATCACACAGGGGTCGGGGTCAAAATTATACAGGGGCCAGTCGGGATTTTAACACATATATACTAGTAAAAAAAAATTTTCACAGGGGACGGAGGAACCCCCACCTCAAAGCGTGGCTACGCCACTGGGTACCACAAGTGTAAATAAATCAGAGTTACATTATATTAGCGGAACTCTTATAAAACTTGTGGATTTAAGTTGTAAATATTTATATAAACAAAAGTTTAAAAGATTCCCAAACTTAAGTACAAAAGATTACTTGTTTTTACATTACAAAACCACCACCATTTATATATTAAAAGTTTCATACAAAAGATCCGAGCCATCAGATTTAATATAGCACTTCGACACTTCCAAGCGCTAATCTTGTTCACCTGCAAAATGTAAGAAAATACGTCAGCAACGAATGCTGGTGAACACGCTGACGCAAAAATATTCTCTTTTACTTTATTACCCCTCAAAGACTACGCCTGTCTCGGCCCATCGTGGCTTAGAAATAACAAAGTCAAATAACACATTATAAATTCGAGCCTCTACTCTAGGTCACCTCAGCAAACACCGCAGCGTTCGACTTAGTTAAGTACTCGTAAATATACACAATGGTCGTACTCCCTGCAGGAGAGCGTCCACGACCAAGGGTGGTGCGATGTGCCCATTCATCGCATAGTACCACCTATGTAAGGATCCAGACACACGTATACCACAACCTGAGGGCTAGGTTTGTACCCTTATTTATAACGGTTTTAGGAACACGTAGTTCCTTGTAAACAATTTCACATAACATGTTTGACTCGTTTGAAAACAAGTTTATAAAAGTTTGGGGGCGTATTCACCTTGTCTCTTTAGGATCGGCTTCACTTACCGTCCAAGGGTCTTTCCCTTCTTTATCTCGCACCTATAGTACGAGTATAAATATTTGTTAGTCGGATACACGATCTGGCTTAAGACCTTTAGTCTTATTGTATATCTCAACCTCGATGAACCTTTAGTTCATTTTCTTTTACTTGAAAACCTTTAGTTTAAAAGTAAATTATAAACCTTTAGTTTATATAGAAACCCGACGTTTCTTATTCTCTAAGAAACGTAATCTTTTCTTTTATTATTTAAGAATACTCTTATTATTTAAATAATAATTTCATAACAAAGAATATATATATACTTGCACACAAATATATATTTTATCTATCACAACATTTCTTTATTCTTTTCTTTGTTATGTTTGTATTTCTTTTATCGAGGTATCGAGTATAACCTCGACTTAGGGCTTAAGCCTTTAATATAATATTGAATTATATTGAATTCGTTATTACGCCTAACCTTAGTGGCGTATTGGAAACCCTACGAAATTGAGCAGCACTCCGACGCTGCTTTACTTCTTTGATCGACTTTGATATGCCAACTTCAACACTCGTCGACACGTCTATCGAGACACCTTACCATTACAATAACACCTTCTTGATCTAATGTGGGTGGAGGGTGGCACGAACTTCGAGGAAACATTGGTACACAAATGAAGGTTCGGGACACGTTTAACGAGGAAATATGGCACGCTTATCGAGGCAATAATATAAAAGCTAGAGAGATGTTAAAGAGAAGTAAGAGATCGGGTTTTGGTGTGCCAAGAATGAGATCCCGACCTGCTATTTATAGGCAAAATTTGGTGTCCCATCGCGGTACGCGATGGGTCCCTGGGCAGACCTATCGCGTATCGCGATATAGGTCTGATGACGCAGAGGGTAGGTCTGCCACGTGGCGACACGTGGCAGTCGTTGCGCCACGTGGTGACACGTGGTGGCAGTGTTGCCACGTGGTGATACGTGGCGGCACCTGATGCCACCGTGTGCCACGTGGCACACGTGTCACGTTGTGTCAGTAGCTTCATCGCGGTACGCGATGGGCTTATTCTTTTGTCCATCGCGTATCGCGATAGGACAAGAAATCAGATTTTTCATTTTAAACCCTAAGGTTTGGAATTTGGCATTTTTAGTCCCTTAACTTTGAAAAGTTTACATTTTGAACTTGAAATTTTTACGATGTTACATCCTCCCCACCTTGAAATAAATCTCGGCCTCGAGATTGCTTCACACGAATAGGTGAGGGTATTTCTTTATCATTTCCGATTCAAGTTCCCAAGTATATCCAGGCCCTCTACGCGAGTCCCGTTTGTAGCATCCCCAAAATTTTGATCCAAATTTGACAACTTAGGAAAGTTGAGGGATCAAAAATAATCTCAAAATAAGTAATGAGAAAATATTAAATAAGGAATTATGAGAAAAATAAGGAAATAAAAATATTTCCTAAGTTAAGTTTACTTACATGAAAGAAATTCCATCCCACATAGGAAGATGTAAGAAAGTGGAAGCATTCCACTAAGGTATAAATAAGGAAGATGAAATCCATCCCACATGTAAAGTAGTAAAGAAATGGAAGCTCCTTATAAGGAAGAGATTTTTCATAGTAATATTCTTTTATGAATATCATGCACCAAGTGGTCCTAGCGGAGGGTGCGTAGCACCCGACGCGCACGCGCACGGGCTCGGGCGATGTAACACCGTGAAAATTTCGAGTACAAAGTATCAACTTTTCAAAGTCTAAGGACTAAAATTGTCAAATTCCAAACTTGAGGGTTAAAAATGAAAATTCTGTTTTCTTGACCCATCGCGCTACGCGATGACTCAGAAGAGACTCCCATCGCGTACCGCGATGAGGCTTCTTACAAGTTGTGACACGTGTGCCACGTGGCACACGGTGGCACCATGTGCTGCCACGTGTCACTACGTGGCAACACTGCCGCCATGTGTCGCCACGTGGAGCGGCGCCTGCCACGTGGCAGGTCTACGATCTGCGTCAGCAGACCTATATCGCGGTACGCGATAGGTCTGCTGAAGCACCCATCGCGTACCGCGATGAGACCCTATTTGAAGTCTATAAATAGTGGCCATGGGATCTCACTCCAGGCATCCCAAACACAGCTCTCACTTCTCTCTCCTCTCTCTAGAACCGATAAACGATTTGCCTCGATAAGCGTACCACGATCCTTCGTTTGTGTATAACGTTTCCTCGATTTACTTGCCAACCCTCTACCCACACTCAATCAAGAAGGTGTTGTTATAATGGCGAGGAATCTCGAGAGTCGTGTCCTCGAGTGTTGAAGATTTGGCGTTCCTCGATTAGCGTGTCGAGCAAAGTAAGGTGGCATCAGAGTGCTGCTCGAGTACCTAGCATTTCTTAACGCCAACAAGGTTAGGCGTAATAATGAATTCAATATAATTGAATATTATATTCAATGCTTAAGCCTTAAGTCGAGGTTATACTCGATACCTCGATAAAAGAAAAGAAAACATAACAAAGAAATGAATAAAAGTATGATTATTGAATATTGTGAATTCATATATATGTGTGTAAGTATATATGATTATATTCTTTGTTTTGAAGTTATTATTTAATGAATAAAGAGTATTCTTAAATAATAAAAGAAAGATTACGTTTATTGGAGAAGAAGAAACGTCGGGTATCCGATGGCTCGGATTTCTTTTGTAACTTAATATATAAACATGGTGGTTTGTAATTATTAAACACATATATATTTTGTGACTTAAGCGGGTGTTATAATCCCGTCATTTGAATATATTTTACACTTTTGATCCTTAAAGTTTTATAAGTCTTCCGCAACTAAACGTAACTCTGATTTATTTACAATTACGATACCAACTTATGGGTCATGCTCCTAGGCCCTAGACGGGGGTGTGACAGGTTGGTATCAGAGCCATCGATCTTAGCGAATTGGGTATCATAAAACAATACCCAAGCTTCGATCCAAGTTTAGGAAATAATTGCTTATGTGTTTTAGGGATAAGATAGGCTGGCAACCTTTCTTTCCCACTCTACATTCTAAACCACCCCTAATATAGATGTCGTTTAAAGCTCACATAGAAGACTTTATGCGCAAGGCAAAGGAGGCCGGAATTGCAGAACCCTACCCTGACAACAACATGAGAGATGGTTACTATGAAACATACTTCAACCAAGATGTGGAACACGACTTGACCAAACCTGTGTACTACCCCGGAAGTCGACACTACCCAATAGATGTTCCCGATAGTCCACCAAAACAAGGAATGGAGCCACCAAGACACTCAAGTTACCATCCACCAACAATGCCGATGTATAATCCTTCCGAAATACCGACATACCATCCAACAGAAATCTTCACTTACCAACCCTTGGATACACCACAATGCTATCCAGCCGGATACCTACCAAACTCACAACCATCCTCTGAATGGATGAAATACCTCTCTGAACAACAGGAGTGGCATGCCGGAAGCTCCACTCTCAATGAAGTCAATTCCCAACCAACCAATAATGAAGGGCCGTCCCGTAGACCCAAGATGAGGGTAATGATGCCCACTGAGACTTTCCAGATGATCCCAATAAACAATGAAACCACACAACCCATGGAAGAAGATGAACCAGAAGAAAGGGAATCATAGGAGGAAGAGGAACCAGAAGAGGAGGAAGATCCTGAAGAGGAAGAGGAACTCGAAGAAGAGTCTGAAGAGGAACCGAAAAAAGAGAATCCTGAAAACTCCAACGAAATGGCAAGCCCAATGGAAGAATCACTCACTTCCCAAAATGCAAACTATGGTTCTGTGGATCCATATGTCCAGCATCTTGAGAAACTTAGGAATCAAGCTTCATCAAGCTTCCCACCATTTCAAGTTGAGATTCCGTCAATCCAAGAACAAGCTGAAGAGATCCGTGAGCAGAATCAAGCTGCCAAGACCTACCTCTACCTTTCATCCACCATGGATTATGTTCCGTATCCAGAGCCGAAGAACCATTACGAGATGGTGACGTTGGGTTACCGTGACCCACCTCCGCAGTATGGATACCTCAACATAATCCCACAGTCATATGAAGAACACATGGATCGCGCATTGCACGAGACCGATGACTGGAGGAAGAAGGTAGACGAGGAAGAAAAGAAAAAGAAGAAAGTTGGAGAAACAATCCTTCGAAAATGCAACAAGATATCGAAGGTTGTGAAGAAATTCTTGAAGAACTGAAGATGGTGGCCATATGAAGACTGTGTGTAAAATAGTCATGTCTGTTATGTGTAATATAAGTACGAATAAAAGAACGTATGAAGCGTTCTAATGTAATGATAGGACCAGTTATATATATTGTGAAGAACAATATATATAAGTATGTGTATTGAAAAATATATATCTTTATGATATATATTTATGTATAATAAATAAAATGCGTGTTTGATAAAGAAACATTGTTGAAATTTCAGACTTAAAATAAAGAAAAAGAAAATTATGTCTGAACAAAGTAACAACAATGCTAATGCTCGAAAAGAAAAAGAAATGAGAGACAAAGGGAAAGTCCCTGAGAACGAGCAAGAGGAAGAAATTCCTAAGAAATATATGAACAAAATCCAAAAGATGATTAAGGATGCTGTTAGGGAAGAATCGGCATTTATATCTCAATCTCGACAATCTAGGCATTCCCGAACTGTTAATCTATCTGTGCATCCTTCTCGAAAATCCGAAAAATCTCATCCAAACCCATCTCGTGTTGAAGAGAGTGTTCATGAGTCTAATGCCGATGGCGGAATTAGACGTGAGTTCAAGAAACTCAAGATTAGTGGTTGTACGTTCAAAGATTTTAAGTACTATGGACCAAAAGAGTTCCATGGTGACAAGGGAGCCATCACAACCGTGAGGTGGCTCGAGGAGATGGAGACTATTGTTATTACGAGTAATTGCTCGGAAGAGGAGAAGATCCAGTACTCTGCCCTGATGTTTAAAGGAGAAGTGCATGAGTGGTGGAATGCGCTATTGATGAGTAAAGGAAGAGACAAGATGTATAGTTTGTCGTGGGAGGAGTTTAAGGTCATAGTGATGGCGAAGTTTTGTCCGATGCACGAGACTGATCAAATCCAAACTAAGTTCCTTAACCATAAGGTTGTAGGGACAAACCTTCGAGAATACATTACCAAATTCCTTGAGTACTGTCGCCTTGTTCCTCAGCTGGTTAATCCTGAGTCCAGCAAAGTCACTCGATACATATGGGGATTGCCACGGGAAATCCGTGACATGGTGAGTGTCACTTACCTCAAACCGCTGACTCTGCTATGGAGTTGGCCGGTTATTTGATGGGCGGCATGGTCCGCAATAAAGAGGAGGATAAAAAGGTGACACCAACGGCTGCTCAAGGAAAGACTGGTGGAAATTCCAACTTTAGAGGCAAAGGCGTAAACCGAAACAACTCTACGCCATGCAAAAATTGTAGGAGGTACCACAAGGGTCGATGCAACTTTGCCCCGTCCCCTAAATTCTGTGAATCCTGTAATCGTACGGAACATGATGCTGCTAATTGTTGGATGAAGAAGATGACTTGCTTTAATTGCAAGGAAATGGGCCATTTAAGTTTTGAGTGCCCAAAGAATAAACTTGCTGTTGGTGGTGCGTGTGGAAGTGGCCAAAACAAGAAAGGAAACACTCGAGTCATTGTACTCGACACAAAAAGGGCCGCTGATGTGCCGGAAACCATCACGGGTACGTTTCTAGTCAATGACACCTATGCTAGAGTTTTGTTTGATACGGGTGCCAATTTGAGTTTTATAGATTATAGTTTCTGTAATCTATTAAACGAACCATTAACTAAACTAGATAAAAACTCTAAGCATCGAGACTCCTAGTGGCAAAATCGTTAAGATCTCAGAAGCACTTGAAAACGGAAAAATACTTTTAGCTGGTTATATTCTGTCTTTTGCTTGTTACCCATGAGTTTGGCTGGTTTGGATATTGTACTTGGTATGGATTGGTTATCCAATAACCATGCACGTATCATCTGCAATAGCAAAACCATTGAACTTCAAGCCCCCAATAAACGAACAATTCGAATTGAAGGGGACAAAGACGCTGGCCAAGTTAGCATAATCTCTATTATTAGAGCTAACAAATGTTTAAACCAAGGATGCCTTGCATTCATGGCCTACGTCACTAAAGAATCAAAGCCAAAAGAAATCAAAGATGTTCCTATCGTTTCTGACTTTTCTGACGTCTTTCCTGATGAACTTCCCGGAATCCCTCCCAATCGTGAAGTAGAGTTTCGGATTGATCTTATTCCAGATACTGCTCCGATCGCCAAAGCTCGTATCGTTTAGCGCCGACTGGAATGAAGGAGTTGAAGAAACAGCTCGATGAGCTTTTAGAGAAAGGTTTTATTCGACCAAGTTCGTCGCCTTGGAGAGCGCCAATTCTATTCGACAAGAAGAAGGATGGTTCCATGCGAATGTGTATCGATTATCGTGCGTTGAACAAAGTCACAATCAAAAACCGATATCCACTCCCTCGTATTGATGATCTTTTCGACCAACTTCAAGGTGCTAGCTATTTTTCTAAAATCGATCTTCGTTCTGGCTATCACCAACTCAAGGTTCAATCCGAAGACATTCCAAAGACCGCATTTCGAACAAGGTATGGACATTATGAGTTCACGGTTATGCCGTTTGGACTTACTAATGCTCCGGCCGCATTCATGGATATGATGAACCGTATTTGCAAGCCATACTTAGATAAATTTGTTATCGTATTCATTGACGACATACTTATTTATTCTAAGTCCAAGGCTGATCATGAAATTCATATTCGAACGTTGCTTGAAATCCTTAGAACCAAGAAGTTGTACACCAAGTTCTCGAAATGAGAATTCTGGTTGCACAAGGTACAATTTCTTGGTCATATCATCAATACTGACTGTATTCAAGTGGACCCTGCTAAGATTGAAGCTATCTCTAAGTGGGACGTCCCGAAGTCACCAATCGAGATCCGAAGTTTCTTAGGTTTGGTCGGCTACTACCGTAGGTTCATTGAGAACTTTTCTCGAATCGCCGTTACTCTAACTTCTTTGACTCGTAAGAACATCAAGTATGAATGGGGAACGAAGCAACAAGAGGCGTTCGATATACTTAAACAAAAGCTTACCCAAGCACCTATCTTGGCTTTGCAGAAGGTACTGAGGACTTTGTGGTATTTAGTGACGCTTCTCATTCTGGTTTGGGATGCGTACTAATGCAACGCAAGAAAGTAATCGCTTACGCCTCTCGTCAACTCAAAGTACACGAGAAGAACTATACGACTCACGATCTAGAGTTAGGCGCCATAATCTTTGCACTTAAGATATGGAGGCACTATCTCTATGGAGTAAGATTTACCGTGTACACTGATCATAAGAGCTTGAAACATATCTTTGATCAAAAAGAGCTCAATATGCGCCAACGACGCTGGATGGAAACTCTAAACGACTATGATTGCGGAATTGTTTATCATGAAGGTAAGGCTAACGTTGTGGCCGATGCCTTAAGTCGTAAAGAGCATGAGAAGCCCAAAAGAGTCCGAGCGTTACGCCTAGAACTTCAAATTGATCTTTTTGAGCAAATCAAATCCGCGCAAACGCAAGAGATCAACGAAAACCAAATCTCCGATGAAAAACGTAACGACACCATTGACTCGTTAGTCAAGGGTGACGATGGTATCCTTAGACTCGGTAATAAGATTTGGGTACCAATCGTTGGAGGGTTACGTGAGAAAATCTTGAACGAAGCTCACAAAACTAAGTATATGATGCATCCCGGAAGTGATAAAATGTATCACAATCTTAAGACAAACTATTGGTGGAATGGGATGAAAAGGGATATCGCTTCGCATGTTGCGAAATGTTTGACATGTTTGAAAGTCAAGGCTGACCACCAAAAGCCTTCAGGATTGCTTCAGCAACCCGAACTTCCCGTTTGGAAGTGGGAGTTAATTACTATGGACTTCATTACCAAACTCCCGAAGACGACTCAACAACACAATGCTATTTGGGTGATTGTAGATCGATTGACGAAATCCGCACACTTTATACCCATCAATGAGTCGTACTCTATGTATAGACTAGCGCGTATCTATGTAAACACTATTTTCGTTTTGCATGGAGTACCGCTATCTATAATATCTGATCGAGATAGTCGTTTTACGTCTCATTTCTGGAAAAGCTTCCAACAAGCTCTTGGTACGAAGTTAAACCCTAGCACTGCCTATCGTCCACAAACCGATGGGCAAAGCGAAAGGACGATTCAAACATTGGAAGACATGCTCTGAGCTTGTGTGATCGATTTAGGTGGAAGTTGGGATGACCACTTACCCCTAATGGAATTTTCATACAATAATAGTTATCACACAAGTATTCAAGCCGCACCATTTGAGGCGTTATATGGTCGTAAGTGTAGAACGCCCGTGTGTTGGTCTGAAACTGGAGATAATCAATTGTCTGGACCCGAGATAGTCCAAGAAACTACCGATAAAGTTCTCCAAATCCAAGAACGACATAAGACGGCGCGTGATCGCCAAAAGAGCTACGCCGATGTTCGTTGTAAGCCATTAGAATTTAATGTCGGTGACAAGGTTTTGTTGAAAGTCTCGACTTGGAAAGGCGTTGTTCGCTTTGGTAAGAAAGGAAAATTGAGTCTTCGATTCGTTGGACCTTTTGAGATACTCGAACGAATTGGCAATGTTGCATACCGTTTGCGATTGCACGAGGAAATGCAAGGAATACATGATGTATTCCATGTTTCGAATCTGCGTAAATGTTTGACGGATAAATCTCTGGCTATGCCATTTAAAGACGTAGAAATAAACGAAAATTTAAAATTCGTAGAACGTCCAATTAAAATTGAAGATTCGAAAATAAAGAAATTGAAAAGAAAAACTTTGAAAATTGTGAAAGTTAAATAGGACTCGCGTAGAGGGCCCGAATATACTTGGGAACTCGAATTAGAAATGAAAAGAAAATACCCACACTTGTTCGAGTAAAGCAATCTCGAGGACGAGATTTGTTTCAAGGTGGGGAGGGTGTAACACCGTGAAAATTTCGAGTTCAAAGTATCAACTTTCCAAAGTCTAGGGACTAAAATTGCCAAATTCCAAACTTGAGGGTTAAAAATGAAAATTCTGTTTTCCTGACCCATCGCGCTACGCGATGACTCAGAAGAGACTCCCATCGCGTACCGCGATGAGGCTTCTGACAAGTTGTGACACGTGTGCCACGTGGCACACGGTGGCACCATGTGCTGCCACGTGTCACTACGTTGCAACACTGCCGCCATGTGTCGCCACGTGGAGCGGCGCCTGCCACGTGGCAGGTCTACGATCTGCGTCAGCAGACCTATATCGCGGTACGCGATAGGTCTGCTGAAGCACCCATCGCGTACCGCGATGAGACCCTATTTGAAGTCTATAAATAGTGGCCATGGGATCTCACTCCAGGCATCCCAAACACAGCTCTCACTTCTCTCTCCTCTCTCTAGAACCGATAAACGATTTGCCTCGATAAGCGTACCACGATCCTTCGTTTGTGTATATCGTTTCCTCGAAGTACTTGCCAACCCTCTACCCACACTCAATCAAGAAGGTGTTGTTATAATGGCGAGGAATCTCGAGAGTCGTGTCCTCGAGTGTTGAAGATTTGGCGTTCCTCGATTAGCGTGTCGAGCAAAGTAAGGTGGCATCGGAGTGCTGCTCGAGTCCCTAGCATTTCTTAACGCCAACAAGGTTAGGCGTAATAATGAATTCAATATAATTGAATATTATATTCAATGCTTAAGCCTTAAGTCGAGGTTATACTCGATACCTCGATAAAAGAAAAGAAAACATAACAAAGAAATGAATAAAAGTATGATTATTGAATATTGTGAATTCATATATATGTGTGTAAGTATATATGATTATATTCTTTGTTATGAAATTATTATTTAATGAATAAAGAGTATTCTTAAATAATAAAAGAAAGATTACGTTTCTTGGAGAAGAAGAAACTTCGGGTTTTGAATATAAACTAAAGGTTTATAATTTACTTTTAAACAAGAGGTTTTCAAGTAAATAAGAATTTAACTAAAGGTTCAATCGAGGATTGAGATATAAGTCTAAAGGTCTTAAGCCGAATCGTGTATCCGGCTAACAAACATTTATACTCGTAACTATAGGTTCTAGATAAAGAAAGGGAAAGACCCTTGGACGGTGTGTGAAGCCGATCCTAAAGAGATAAGGTGAATACGCCCCCAAACGTTTAAACTTGTTTTCAAATGAGTCAAACTTGCTATATGAAATTGTTTACAAGGAACTATGTGTTCCTAAAACCGTTATAACTATGGGTATAAACCTAGCCCTCAGGCTGTGGTCTACATATGTCTGGATCCTTACATAGGTGGTACTATGCGATGTACGGGGATGATCGCACCACCCTTGGTCGTAGGACGCTCTCCTGCAGGGAGTACGATCGTTGTGTATATTTACGGGTACTTAATGAAGTCGAACGTTGCGGTGTTTGTGAGGTGACCTAGTGTAGAGGCTCTAGTTTATAATGTGTTATTTAACTTTTTTATTCCTAAGCCACGTTGGGCCGAGACAGGCGTAGTCTCGAGGGGTAATAAAGTAAAAGAATTTATTTTGCGTCAGCGTGTTCACCAGCATTCGTTGTTGACGTATTTTATTACATTTTGCAGGTGAACAAGATTAGCACTTGGAGTATCGAAGTGCTATTAATATATCCGATGGCTCGGATTTCTTTTGTAACTTAATGTATAAACATGGTGGTTTGTAATTATTAAACACATAAATATTTTGTAACTTAAGCGAGTGTTATAATCCCGTCTTTTGAATATATTTTACACTTTTGATCCTTAAAGTTTTATAAGTCTTCCACAACTAAACGTAACTCAGATTTATTTACAATTACGATACCAACTTATGGGTCATGCTCCTAGGCCCTAGACGGGGGTGTGACAGGCGAGGACGAGGACGATGGCGATGGCGCAGGAGACGGTGAAGGGCGTTGGGCGCAATGTGGAACTAGACTAGAAGTGACAAGCTACAAAAGATAAAGGACTGAAAACGAAAAATAATATCTAATAACCCATCGCGGTACGCGATGAGTCCAGAAGATGGCCATCACGGTACGCGATAGATCATGATGACTCAGAGACACGTGTCACACTCTGGTGACACGTGGCAGCAGGCCATGACACGTGGCAGAACGTGTCAGACCACGTGGCGACATGTGTCAGGCCACGTGGCGACACGGGGCAAGATCTCAGAATCTGTGTCGGTAGCGGTACGCGACGAGGCCAGAAAGGAGCCCATCGCGGTACGCGATGGGACTCAAAATCAGCTATAAATAGCGGGGCTACGGGCTCATTTCTCACAACCCACAACCACTCTCTCTCTAGAAAACTACCCTCTCTCTACCTCGGTTTGCATGCCGAACACCGTTTTGCGTGCCACCAACCCGACAAATATCACATCGTAATCCATGCCATAAAACCGGTGTTTTCCTCGAAGTACGTGCACGACCCGAGGACACCCGAAAGTTGTCTCGTTTTGCGTGCCAAGAAGGGTTGATCAAGAACGCCTCGATAAACGTGCATATAGAGTAGAAGTGCTGCCCGTATAAACTTAGGAATATCTAACTCCGAATACCCGTGCGAGGTAAGGGGTTTTGCCTAAGTTATCATTTTATTATTATAAAGGGCTTAGACCATAGTCGGAAGTATAGCCGAACCTTGATTATGATTAAGAGTAATATAACTTTTCTTAAGCGAAGGTTATAGTTAAATAGTATTTCTTTATGATTAAGAAATATAGTATTCATATTGAAAGAATATAAAGTTAATGTTTCTTCTTGAAGAAGAAACATAGTATGAAAATGGTAAACAAACAAAAGGACTAAGGTCCAAATGTTTTGAATAAACAAATGTTTTTATCAAGGTAAAAGCTATACAAAACGGACTAAAGGTCTGAAGCTAGATCGCTGATCTAGTTATTTATACAAAGGTTATTCTCGCACTATAGGTCCGAGGTAACAAAATAAGAAGAAGGAATCAGAAAACAGGAATCAGTAACAGAAACTGATTACAAACAAAAAAGGTTGAATACGCCCCAAACCTTTTATAATGAGTCTGAATGTTTGCATAGGATTTACGAATCCTTAAAACTTTGTGTTACAATAATATGAAACGGACACTCTTATTAAGTGTATACATGTTTCTGGATCCAAACATACATGGTCACTCGGCATTTCTTCGAGGCCATGCAATCATCAGCATGCCTTTGAAGGTCTACGGGACTGTTCAGAGAAATGATATTGTGTATATAATTAACTGTACATGGTACTTAGGGTAATTTGATCCCAATTTAGTTGGGTGCCTATTGAGTAGTCACAAAGGGATTATTGTTGGTTTCACAAAGGTATTGAAAAGAGATTTTAGAGTCAGCGTTATTTACCAGCTTTGTGCTGACGTATTTTCCCACCCATGTGACAGGGAAACAAGAAAGGTTAGAACATACAAGCAAAGGAATAGAAGGTTGGAGTTATAGTCATTAGATGCTATCTGTTGGCTCAGATATTTTATTTCAAAATATTACAAAGAGTTATGTTTTCTGAAGAGATGTATTTAAAACATTGAACGGGTATTATAACCCGAGAGTTTAATAAGTTTTCAAAGTAATAATATTTTATTAAAGACTTCCGCTGAAATAAAACCCGCAACTCTGATGTATTTACAAAACAGATACCAACTGTTGGTCACACGTCTAGGCCCCTAAGTGAGGGTGTGACACCATTTTACTTTCACAATTTTCAAAGTTCTTTTTTTTAATTTCTTTGTTTTCGAATCTTCTATTTGAATCGGATGTTCTACAAATTCTAAGTTCTCATTTATTTCAATGTCTTTTAATGGCATAGTCAAAGTTTCATCGGTTAAACACTTACGTAGATTCGAAACATGGAATACATCATGTATCCCTTGCATTTCCTCAGGCAGTCGCAATCGTATGCAACAGTGCCGATTCGTTCTAGTACCTCAAAAGGTCCAACGAATCGAGGACTTAACTTTCCTTTCTTACCGAAGCGAACGACGCCTTTCCAAGGCGAGACTTTCAATAACACTTTGTCATCGATATTAAACTCTAACGACTTACGACGAACATCGGCGTAACTCTTTTGGCGATCACGTGCCGTCTTAAGTCGTTCTCGGATTTAGAGAATCTTATCGGTGGTTTCTTGGACAATCTCGGGTCCAGACAATTGATTGTCTCCGGTTTCAGACCAACATACAGGCGTTCTACACTTTCGACCATATAACGCCTCAAATGGTGCGGTTTGAATACTTGCGTGATAACTATTGTTATACGAAAATTCCATTAGGGGTAAGTGGTCATCCCAACTTCCACCTAGATCGATCACACAAGCCCGAAGCATGTCTTCCAACGTTTGAATAGTCCTTTCGCTTTGCCCATCGGTTTGCGGATGATAGGCGGTTCTAAGGTTCAACTTCGTACCAAGAGCTTGTTGGAAGCTTTTCCAGAAATGAGACGTAAAACGACTGTCTCGATCAGAAATTATAGATAGCGGTACTCCATGCAAAGCAACTATGTTAATAGATCCACAATAACCCAAATAGCATTGTGTTGTCGAGTCGTCTTCGGGAGTTTGGTAATGAAATCCATAGTGATTAACTCCCACTTCCAAACGGGAAGTTCGGGTTGCTGAAGCAATCCCGAAGGCTTTTGGTTTTCAGCCTTGACTTTTAAACACGTTAAACATTTCGCAACATGCGAAGCGATATCTCTTTTCATTCCATTCCACCAATAATTCGCTTTGAGATTATGGTACATTTTATCGCTTCCGGGATGCATCATTTATTTAGATTTGTGAGCTTCGTTCAAGATTTTCTCACGCAAACCTCCAACGATTGGTACCCAAATTCTATTACCGAGTCTAAGGATACTATCGTCACCTTTGACTAACGAGTCAATGGTGCCGTTGCGTTTTTCATCGGCGATTTGGTTTTCATTGATCGCTTGAGTTTGATCGGATTTGATTTGTTCAAAGAGATCGGATTTTGGGTTTGTCATGTTCTTTGCGACTTAAGGCATCGGCCACGACGTTGGCTTTGCCTTCATGGTAAACAATCTCGCAATCATAGTCATTGAGCGTTTCCATCCATCGCCGTTGGCACATGTTAATATCTTTTTGATCAAAGATGTGTTTCAGGATCTTATGATCAGTGTACACTGTAAATCTTACTCCATAGAGATAGTGCCTCCATATCTTAAGTGCAAAGATTATGGCGCCTAACTCTAGATTGTGAGTCGTATAGTTCTTTTCGTGTACTTTGAGTTGACGAGAGGCGTAAGCGATTACTTTCTTGCGTTGCATTAGTACGCATCCCAAACCAGAATGAGAAGCGTCACTAAATACCACAAAGTCCTCAGTACCTTCTGGAAAAGCCAAGATAGGTGCTTGGGTAAGCTTTTGTTTAAATATATCGAACGCCTCTTGTTGCTTTGTTCCCCATTCATATTTGATGTTCTTACGAGTTAAGGAAGTTAGGGGAACAACGATTCGAGAAAAGTTCTCGATAAACCTATGGTAATAGCCGGCCAAACCTAAGAAACTTCGGATCTCGGTTGGCGTCTTTGGGACCTCCCACTTAGAGATAGCTTCAATCTTAGCGGGGTCCACTTGAATACCGTTAAAGTTGATGATGTGACCAAGAAATTGCACTTCGTGCAACCGGAACTCGCATTTCGAGAACTTAGCGTACAACTTCTCGGTTCTAAGAATTTCAAGCAACGTTCGAAGGTGGATTTCATGATTGGCCTTTGACTTGGAGTAAATAAGTATGTCGTCGATGAATACGATAACAAATTTATCCAAGTAAGGTTTGCATATACGGTTCATCATGTCCATGAACGCAGCTGGAGCATTAGTAAGTCCAAACGGCATGACCGTGAACTCATAATGTCCATACCTTGTTCGAAACGTAGTCTTTGGGATATCTTCGGATTGGACTTTGAGTTGGTGATAGCCGGAACGAAGATTAATTTTAGAAAAGAAGCTAGCACCTTGAAGTTGGTCAAATAGATCATCGATTCGAGGGAGTGGATATCGGTTTTTGATTGTGACTTTGTTCAACGCACGATAATCGATACACATACGCATGGAATCATCCTTCTTCTTGACAAACGGAATTGGCGCTCCCCAAGGTGACGAACTTGGCCGAATGAAGCCTTTCTCTAGAAGCTCATCAAGTTGTTTCTTTAACTCCTTCATTTCAGTTGGCGCTAAGCGATACGGAGCTTTGGCGATCGGAGCAGTACCGGGAATAAGATCGATTCTATATTCTACTTCACGATCGGGAGGAATTCCGGGGAGTTCATTAGGAAAGACATCAGAAAAGTCAGAAACAATAGGGACGTCTTTGATTTCTTTTGGCTTTGACTCTTCAGTGACGTAAGCCATGAATGCAAGGCATCCTTGATTTAATCATTTGTTAGCCCTAATCATGGAGATTATGCTAACTTGGCCAACATCTTTGTCCCCTTCAATTCGAATTGTTCGTTTATCAGGGGCTTTAAGTTCAACAGTTTTGCTATTACAGATGATACGAGCATGGTTATCGGATAACCAATCCATACCAAGTACAATATCAAAACCAGCCAGACTCATAGGCAATAAACAAATAGGCAGAATATAACCAGCTAGAAGTATTTTTCTGTTTTCAAGGGCTTCGGAGATCTTAACGATTTCGCCACTAGCAGTCTCGACGCTTAGAGTTTTATCTAATTTTGTTAAAGGTTCGTTTAATAGACTACAGAAACTATAATCTATAAAACTTAAATTGGCACCCGAATCAAATAAAACTCTAGCATAGGTGTCGTTGACTAGAAACGTACCGGTTATGGTTTCCGGCATGTCAGCGGCCTTCTTTGTGTCGAGTATAAAACTCGAGCGTTTCCCTTATTATCTTTGCCACTTCCACCCGCACCACCAGCAGCGGGTTTGTTCTTTGGGCACTCAAAACTCAAATGGCCCATCTCTTTGCAGTTATAGCAAGTCATTTTCTTCTTCCAACAGTCAGCAGCCACATGACCCGTGCGATTGCATGACTCGCACACTTTAGGAGACGGGGCGAAATTGCATCGACCCTTGTGGTACCTCCTACATGTTTTGCATGGCGTAGAGTTGTTTCGGTTTACGCCCTTGCCTCTGAAGTTGGAACCTCCTCTAGTCCTTCCTTGAGCAGCAGTTGTTGTCACCTTCTTATCCTCTTCTTTGTTGCGGACCATGCCGCCCATCAAGTAACCAGCCAACTCCATTGCAGAGTCAGCGGTTTGAGGCAAGTGAGACCTTACCATGTCGCGGATTTCCCGCGGCAGTCCCCAAATATATCGAGTGACTTTGCTGGACTCAGGGTTAACCAGCTGGGGAACAAGACGACAGTATTCGTGAAACTTGGTGTTGTATTCACGAAGGTTCGTCCCCACGACCTTAAGATTAAGAAACTTTGTTTGGATTTGGTCGGTCTCATGCATGGGGCAGAATTTTGCCATCTACAAGGCTTTGAATTCACTCCAACTCAGATTATACATTATATCTCTCCCTTTGCTCATTAACAGAGCATTCCACCACTCAAGTGCTTCACCCTTGAACATAAGGGCAGAGTACTGAATTTTCTTCTCATCGGAGCACTTGCTTGTAATTAGAATGGTTTCCATTTCCTCGAGCAACATCACGGTTGAAATGGCTCCTTTGTCACTATGAAACTCTTTCGGTCCATAGTACTTGAAGTCCTTAAACGAACACCCACTAATCTTGAGTTTCTTGAACTCATGTCTAACTCCTCCATCGGCGTTAGACTCATGAACACTCTCCTCGACACGAGACGGGTTCAGGCGAGATTTTACAAAAGGATTAACATATCGGGAATGTTTGGAATGTCTAGATTGAGACCTAAACTCGGATTCTTCCCTAACGACTTTCTTAATCATCATTTGAATTTTATTCATGTATTTTTCAGGAATTTATTCCTTTCGCTCGTTTTCATTCTCGGGGCCTTTCCCCTTGTCTTTTATTTCTTTCTCTTTACAAGCATTCTCGTTATTGCTTTGTTCAGACATTTTTCTTTTTCAACTAAGTCTGAAAATTTTAACAATATTTCTTTTATTAAACACTTATTTTATTACACACATATAAATCACAAGAGATATATATTTTATATTACACATACGTGTGTGTGTGTGTATATATATATATAGATCATCCTATCATTACATAAGAACGTTTCATACGTTCTTTTATTCATCACATAACACAGATAATTTACATTATACACATAACTTCATATGACCACCATCTTCAGTCCTTCATGAACTTCTTCACAACCTTCGTTATTTTGCTGCACTTACGAAGGAGTGTTTATCCTGCCTTCTTCTTTTTCTTTCCTTCCTCGTCTACCTTCTTCCTCAAATCGTCGGTTTCGTGCTGTGCACGATCCAAATGTTCTTAATACGATTGTGGGACTACGTTGGGGTATCCATACTGTGGAGGTGGGTCACGGTAACCCAGTGTCACCATCTCGTAGTGGTTCCTCGGTTCTGGATACGGAACGTAAGTCATATCGGACGAAAGGTAGAGGTAAGTTCTGGCAGCTTGGTTCTGTTCTCGAATTTCTTCAGCTTGCTCTTCCATTGATGAAATCCTTCCTTGAAATGGTGGGAAGCTTGACTCCTAAGTTTCTCGAGATATTGGACATATGGGTCCACAGAACTATAACTTGGGTTTTGGGAAGTGAGTGATCCTTCCATTATACTTGATATCTCATTGGGGTTTTCAGGATGCTCTTCTTCCAGTTCTTCCTCAGGATACTCCTCTTCTCCGCGGTCCTCCTCTTCCTCTTCAGGTTCTTCCTCTTCTTCAGGTTCTTCTTCTTCCAGTCCATCTTCCTCCATGGGTTGTGTGGTTTCATTGTTTATTGGGGGCATCTTGAAAATTTCAGAGGGCATCATTACCCTCATCTTTGGTTTGCGGGACGGTCCTTCACCGTTGTTTGGTTGGGAACTAACTTCTTTGAAGGTGGAGCTTCCGATATGCCATTCTTGTCGTTCAGAGAGATATTTTATCCACTCGGAGGATGGTTGAGAGTTTGGTAGGTATCCGGTTGGATAGTATTGTGGTATCTCCGAGGGTTGGTAAGTGGGGATCTCTGTTGGATGGTACGTCGGTATTTCGGAGGGATTATACATCAGTATTGTCGGTGGATGGTAGCTTGAGTGTCTTGGTGGCTCAATTCCTTGTTTTGGTGGACTATCAGGAACATTTATTGGGTAGTGTCTACTTCCGGGGTAGTACACGGGTTTGGTCAAGTCGTGTTCCACATCTTGGTTGAAGTATGCTTCATAATACCCATCACTCATGTTGTCTTCTGGGTAAGGTTCGGCAATTCCGGCCTCCTTTGCCTTGCGCACAAAGTCCTCTATATGAGCTTTGAATGACATCTAATATTATGGGTGGTTTAGAATGTAGAGAGGGAAAGAAAGGTTACCAGCCTATCTTATCCTTAAAACAATTAAACAATTATTTCCTATACTTGGATCAAAGCTTGGGTATTGTTTTATGATACCCAATTCTCTAAGTTCGATGGCTATGATACCAACCTGTCACACCCCCATCTTAGGCCTAGGAGTGTGATCCAACATTTGGTACCACAAGTGTAAATAAATCAGAGTTACATTATATTAGCTGAAGTCTTATAATACTTGTGGATTTAAGTTGTAAATATTTATATAAACAAAAGTTGGGATTTTAAAAGATTCCCAAACTTAAGTACAAAAGATTACTTGTTTTTACATTACAAAACCACCACCATCTATATATTAAAAGTTTCATACAAAATATCCGAGCCATCGGATTTAATATAGCACTTCGACACTTCCAAGCGCTAATCTTGTTCACCTGCAAAATGTAAGAAAATACATCAGCAACGAATGCTGGTGAACACGCTAACGCAAAAATATTCTCTTTTACTTTATTACCCCTCGAGACTATGCCTACATCGGCCCATCGTGGCTTAGGAATAACAAAGTCAAATAACACATTATAAATTCGAGCCTCTACTCTAGGTCACCTCAGCAAACACCGCAGCGTTCGACTTAGTTAAGTACTCGTAAATATACACAACGGTCGTACACCCTGCAGGAGAGCGTCCTACGACCAAGGGTGGTGCGATGTGCCTATTCATCGCACAGTACCACCTATGTAAGGATCCAGACATACGTATACCACAGCCTGAGGGCTAGGTTTATACCCTTATTTATAACGGTTTTAGGAACACGTAGTTCCTTGTAAACAATTTCACATAACATGTTTGACTCGTTTGAAAACAAGTTTATAAAAGTTTGGGGGCGTATTCACCTTGTCTCTTTAGGATCGGCTTCACTCACCGTCCAAGGGTCTTTCCCTTCTTTATCTTGTACCTATAGTACGAGTATAAATATTTGTTAGTCAGATACACGATCCGGCTTAAGACCTTTAGTCTTATTGTATATCTCAACCTCGATGAACCTTTAGTTCATTTTCTTTTACTTGAAAACCTTTAGTTTAAAAGTAAATTATAAACCTTTAGTTTATATAGAAACCCGACGTTTCTTCTTCTCTAAGAAACGTAATCTTTTCTTTTATTATTTAAGAATACTCTTATTACTTAAATAATAATTTCATAACAAAGAATATATATATACTTGCACACAAATATATATTTTATCTATCACAACATTTCTTTATTCTTTTCTTTGTTATGTTTGTATTTTTTTTATCGAGGTATCGAGTATAACCTCGACTTAGGGTTAAGCCTTTAATATAATATTGAATTATATTGAATTCGTTATTGCGCCTAACCTTAGTGGCGTATTGGAAACCCTACGAAATTGAGCAGCACTCCGACGCTGCTTTACTTCTTTGATCAACATTGATATGCCAACTTCAACACTCGTCGACACGTCTATCGAGACACCTTACCATTACAATAACACCTTCTTGATCTCATGTGGGTGGAGGGTGGCACGAACTTCGAGGAAACATTGGTACACAAATGAAGGTTCGGGACACGTTTTACGAGGAAATATGGCACGCTTATCGAGGCAATAATATAAAAGCTAGAGAGATGTTAAAGAAAAGTGAGAGATCAGGTTTTGGTGTGCCAAGAATGAGATCCCGACCTTGCTATTTATAGGCAAAATTTGGTGTCCCATTGCGGTACGCGATGGTTCCCTGGGCAGACCTATCGCGTATCACGATATAGGTCTGATGACGCAGAGGGTAGGTATGCACGTGGCGACACGTGGCAGCCGTGGCGCCACGTGGTGGCAGTGTTGCCACGTGGTGACACGTGGCGGCACCTGATGCCACCGTGTGCCACGTGTCACGATGTGTCAGTAGCTCCATCGCGGTACACGATGGGCTTATTCTTTTTTCCATCGCGTATCGCGATAGGACAAGACATCAGATTTTTCATTTTAAACCCTAAGGTTTGGAATTTGGCATTTTCAGTCCCTTAACTTTGAAAAGTTGATATTTTGAACTTGAAATTTTCACGATGTTACAATATGCGTTGGGGAACGGAGATAAATGAGAAACCGAAGAATCATGAGTTTTACTTGTATAAACTCATTATTTTAATGTAAAAGATCCATTTTTTTCATAATATTTATGAGTTTGGCATATAAACAACACATAAAATGCATGCTAACTAAAAAAAACTCATTTATTGAAAGAAAAGAAGTTTTTTATTTAATTATTTCAATTATTTTTTTATTAAAACAGTTTTTACATGTGTTTATATGTTTATATGTAATTACTACGAAAAATAATATCTGAAAATTGAGCTTTTACATGCAAAAAGAAAATTTTACATGTAAAACGCATGAGTTCATAGTTCTCCCCTATTTTGTGGTTCTACAACGAACTCACCCATAATATTAATTATTACGTGATTATAATCATACTTTTGTTAAATCTATTAATAAGTACAGATTGGTGAGACATGAGTCATGAGTTCACATACACCAAAGGTCGTAGTGTTGGAGAATATAGTGGAGTTACATTGGCCATGAGCCCAATACTCATGAGATCACCCTTTTCAACATAGCCACCTACGAATTAATGAAATATCAAACAGAGTAAATTATGCTATTAAGTGATTAATTTTAATATTAAACTAATACGTGGGTTAGAGCATTTCAAACCCATTTCCCCATCCCTATCTAAAACACCACCCCATCTCTCATTTCATGAAACTCAAGCAACCAAGTACATAGTGATACAAACATATTATTTATTTATTTATACTATAGGGGAAGAAATAATAAAACAAATTGAATATATAGCCATATAGGCTAACCAGTTAATACGGAAAAATATCGGATATTGGTAAAAGACCGATATCTGATATATCAATTATCGCAGTGAATATCGGTAACTTTAATATCATGTAAAACTCATATATATAGAGCAATTTAACACTAATAATTCAGTACAGTCTCCTACCATTAACAAATTAACCTTTTGCAAATTACAAAACACTAACAATCGTAGCACATAAGAATTGATTAAGACTTAAAACACTAACATCAAACATTAAAAGTTGATAATTAAGACTTAAACATTGATATCGAGAATATCGATGATATATCAGTCAAATATTAGTCTAATATCGGTCAAATATCGGTCAATATCATTGATATTATCGGTACCGATATTCTGATTTATATATCGCCAAGGAACCGATAACCAATATATCAGTGATATATCGATGATATATCGGCGATATCAACTGCATAGCATATTGGTGGTAAGGTGGATAGGAAATTAGAGAGTGATGGTTATAATAATATAATATTTTTTTATATATAAATAATATAATCATAGTAAAAAGTATTATGTAAGCATAACTCAAAGTTTGATGTATGTGGAGTTTTCTATTGGATCGTTTTTCTTTTGTTAAAAGTTTGTCTTGTGTCATATATCACGAATGTAACTACTTGCCAAAAGATATATGTCATGAAATAAATATGGACACATAATGAGTGGTTATACATTATCCATCACTTCTAGTTAAAATCATATATTTTTATAAAACTAGTAGTTCTTTAATATCGGGTCACGTTTAAACGATAAATATTTCTTAACGATGAAATATTCATGAAACCTTATTGAATATTGTTAAACGTAATCTACCTACATAATAAAAGAGTTGATTTTCCACCAAATCCTTCATTTAGTTTTCACCAATATTCTTCAAATTTGCACATAACATTTTTCTAACTTTTTTTGCATTATTAAAAACACATACTTTCACTAAAAACATCCAGTTCTCTTCAACAAGGATTCTTAGAAAAACCCTAATATTCGTCCACCTGATTTTGCTTCAAACATCATCAACCTTCAAATCATCCCATATTTCATTTCTCATGGTTCATCATCGTTTTCAGGAAGCTCAAAGCCAAATAGAATAATAAGGTTTGCATTTTAATTTTTCATATAATTGTTGCAATTCGTCAGATCTTTTATCTGCTTTATTTGAATTTCGTTTTCAATTGATTTGATTCGTTTCCTTCTGCAAACCCTAATTTGATTTTCCAGTCACCACTTTTCTTTTTCGTTTCCTCCGCTATTCTCATTGTTGCCTCAATCAAGGTTAGTCTCAGTTATATTTGAAATTATTTGTGTTCCGAATATGTTTTTGTAGTACTTGATTGCTGTTTTGGCAAATTATGGTACTTGATTATTGTTTTGGCATATTATATCATAACGAGTGAACTTCTATGCATCTCATTGGATGAGTTATGATATTAGGTTTGAAGTTACTTGTCAAATTGGTCATTGCTTATTATTTAATTTGCTTTAACAATTACACATTAACTTTTGTTATTTGTTTTTTGAAGTCGTTGTTACCAAATTGATATTAAGTTATTATCTAATAAGTTAGATCTACAAAGTTCACTGTGTCTATTTTGATTTATAAACAATTTGCATTAGCAATTTGTCCATTTTTTATTGGTTATAAAATATTATTTGTTTTTTTTTATTTTTAAACCTTTTCATGTGTGTTTCTTAAAATATTTGATTAGGTTAACAGATAACATTGAAGGAATATCATTGAAAGCCTATCAACCTTGGCGTGTCATGTAGTCTTGTTTTGTAATCAAGGTTGCTATGTCTACTTTCAAGAGCACTGTTGCATTCGATAACATTTTCGGGTGAGTTCAACATTTTGTGTTATAATTTTTTATGTATTTTTTTGTCTTTAAATCTAAATCTTTAGTGAGTTTGTTACTCAACCAGCTTGATTTATCAAAAGAAATTTATAACTTTCAAGATTCATATTATTTGATTGTTATGACAAATGCACTTGAAAACCCCAGATCAAATCACGTCCATTGAAATGGTTTTGGTAAACGATCAATCTCATTTAAACTGATTAAATACATTATTAAAAATTATAAATATTTATACGTATTTAGTAATTTCTCATCAATATAGTTGATTTTTTTACTTTTTGGCAAAGGTTTACTTTTCGGTCAAAATCAACCAAAAAATCAAAATCTGTTAACCAATATTCTGTATCACGCACCCCTAATTTTAATTTATTATTTTATTTTTATTTAGTTATATGTACAACTAATTTAAAGAATAGGCAGATACTGTGATCTACATAATTTGTACCCATTATTAATATTTTATAACTCAAACCAACCCGTTGCGGTATAAATTGGTATTGTCACATCTGTTTGTCACTGTTTATGATGACATCCGATTAATAGACCTTGATTTGTATCTTTTGTGTTTTCCCAACACGTACCCATTATTTTGAGTTGATATGTGTGGTTCTGTTGCTAGCAAAGTAATATGTCATTCAAACTACTATTTTATGAAAAAAAACATGTTTACTCTTGTGTGGCTCGATGTGGGAGCCTCAACATTTTAACATCACTAGAGTTTCTCATGCATGTTTAGGGGAATAAGATGTGGAATATATGAGATAAATTCAAGGTAATGTGTTGTAAGCATGGAGGTAGTATGTGATATATTAACTTATGTTTTGTGATTGGATATGTGCTTTGGTTTCCCAAAAAATACTAATTTGCTTTACATATAGTTTAGCTACAAGGAAATGGAGGCATTTGTAACTCTCTACATTAAAGAAATTCCAAGCAAGGATATAGGCACTGCCATTACAGGGATCTAAATGACTACTTTCAGAAATTTATGTTGAGACTCATCAAGATAGTTATATTTGAAAAAAGTATGTTGGTACTTACAAAAGGATGATCTTTTAATAATCAAGCTTATGTAATACACGTTTTTATAACCTATAGTATGTTTTTTTGAAGGAACTGGTTTTCAAGCATGGGCAACTGCATGAAAACAACTACAAGTGTTGAATACAATTAAGTATTTAGAGAATTTTAAATTGTGTATTTATGTTACCCATATATTATTTATCCAATGTTATATGGATTTTTGTTTTTGTTTATTAATTATTACTATGTATATCTTAAATTTTTTAGCAGTATGAATCGAAAATGTTTGTAGTTTTTAATTATTAATATTATTATATTTATTTGTTTTTTTCGGTTTTTTTTTTTCATTACCAAACCCGTGTGTTACACGGGTTTTAACCTAGTCAGTTATACTATAGTAGGGCACACTATATCACATTGATAAAAATGTTAATAACACGTTGACCAAACGGATGAAATCATACCTAAAGAACTTTGATGGAATAAATGATCGATACCGTGGTAGAGATAAAAAATAAGTTGTAATTCATACTACAAAAGATTTAACTTTTTTTTTGCCAGACAATGTTAATTATTTAATGGACAAGTACTATGGTACATTATCTATAATTTGACAAATGGCTCATCGACTTGCTTAATAGATTTAGATTGTAAATCTTGATCTTTAAAAGTAGACATTCATAACAATTATATATATATATATATATATATATATATATATATATATAGTTTGGATCAAATACAAATGAAATTAACGTGCTAAACATGAGAATCAAGTAGAGTAATTATATATACAAGTAGAGTAATTATCATAGAGTAATTACTCTATGATAATTACTCTACTTGTATATTTAATTACTCTACTTGATTCTCACGTTTAGTACGTTAATTTTATTTGTACGTTAACCTTTCCCTATATATATATGTATAAAATCTTTTATATTGAAATAGAAGACAAACAAGTAATAAATTATGCCGCCTCCTTATCAGACAGACGACTATTCACTTCTCACAAAAACTATTAATTATCTAATTTAGGAATTCCACTATCTTATGGTTATATAACAATTGCAACATTAATTAAGTAAAGGGTGGCTATTGGACATGGTGCATTTCAATTAACTGGCCCCATGAATTGTTATTATTACTATTATTATTGTTGTTGTTCCATCACCTCATACACACTTTATTTCACCTCATACACACTTTATTTTGTAGAGTGCATTCTATCTGGGCAAATTTAAACATCAATTTTGCAGGAAATATGAATGTGTGGTTGGAAAAGGAGAGTATTATTTTTGGTTGGATAATTGATGGCTATTATCATATTTAGTTAGTAAAGAATATTTTAACAAAAGACTACAAATACTTTTGGAAGTACATAATAAATTAAACAATTTTTATCCTGTGGATATACCATTCTTAAGAGGACAAAAAATAGAAGAATTTGATTTTTGTTTTAATTCACAAAATTCCAAAAGTTATGTCTTGTTGCTAGAGTGCTAAATGAGTCATGTATCCAAGTCGAACAAGAAAAATAGACTCGAAACACCACAAGATACAATCTTAACCGAAAATTATGTCAAACACATAATACAAGCCTTTTTTATGTTAACACGGCACGATACACTACAATACAAAATAATGGCAACACAACACAACACAATATGATTTTTTATGTATTAACACAACATGAAACTATACTAATCGTAATCATGTCAAACACATAAACACAAGACGATTTTTCATGAATCAACACGAACAACTTGTTTAATCAGCAATTTCTTATTTAGGCTTTGTTTTACTTGTGTTCTTTTTTGTTTTCTTCTAATTTTTTATACTTTAAAGTTGCACATTAAAATCCACACCCTCCTCTCACATTTAAAATGCATCAAATCCTTCACGCCTCAAACCACTCCCCTCACAGTCACACACACAATATCCTTTCTTGGTTACACTACTGACTCCACTACCCATTGTTTTTGTGACCCAAAACAGCCCTAAAATAATATTAAATATTATTATATAAAAAAAAACAAAAACCCTTTTCATATCCATATACTTCTTTTCTTGAACAACAATCAAGAATTTGAAACACCCTTTTCATTTTCATGGAATAAATTTAGGGCTTTCTTCATTAACTCAAATCTTTTTCACCAATCTTGAAACACCCACTTGGAATCATGTAATAAAACAAGAACCCAAGAATTATCAAAGCACATTAAGGTAAATTTCTTGATACTTTTGGTATACTTATTATTAAAGTATATTGTATGTGTCACACTTGTTTACATTCTTTTAGTTTATGATTGGTGTTTTCTTTAGATTTGAGACTGCTTCTTGGCTGATGTTTGATTGATAGCTCCATCTGCTCTCATTAGTACTTTACCTAACTTTTATTATTATATCATCATTTTGATTTTTAGAGTATGTTTTTGATTATGTTCAACTGGGTACAAATCTTTATATGGTAAGTAAATTTATTTAGATCATAATATTTGTTGTGGGTATCTTTTCTTGTTCATTTTCTTGATTTCTTCACAGCAAAAAAATGAAAATAATAATAATAATGTTATAATAATTGTTGTGATAAAGATGTACTTGTTTGTCTTGATAGTGACTCTGGTTTTGCTGTTTCTTTTATCATCATTATCAAGAATATGCCAAAGGGAATGTTTTTATATTTAAAGAATCTATTTTTATGCATCTGTTTGGGAAATTTGGGTGATTTTTTATTAATTTGCATTAATCTGGATCTAATATGAGGTTATTTACTGGTTCTTGATCTTGTAATTTGAATATTTTTTTATCTTTTGATTTGTTTTCATGTCAAAAACTGTAAAAAGATACAATTTTGATGAATCTTGATTATGTTTCTTGATCAGGTTTGTTTGTTTGAATCTTGAATCTTGATCATGAAGGGTGAATCATCATGGGCTAATCACTATCTTGATGACAATAAAGATTGCGATTTGTTCGGGTCACTCGACCCGTTTTCGGAGACGAATGGCGAGGGTAATATCGACAATTCATCCGCGGTCTCGGTCATTTCGCTCCTGCCTGACGATCTGCTAGAGCGGATCCTCGCTTATCTCCCGATCACAAGCATCTTTCGGGCCGGTTGCGTGTGCAAAAAATGGTGTGAAATTGTGAACTCAAAGCGGTTTTTATGGACCGTGTCACCTGGTTCGTCTCAAAAACCGTGGTATTTCATGTTCACGAGTTCAGACGAGTCGAGCGGGTACGCGTACGACCCTGTTTTAAGAAAATGGTACGGGCTCGAGCTCCCGTACACGATCAGGTCCTCGCGATGGTTCATCGCGTCGTCGAGCGGGTTAGTTTGTTTCATGAATAAAGATAGTAGAAGTGAGCTTTATGTGTCTAATCTCATGACGAAACACTGTTTTCGACTCGGTGAGTTGCCCGGGTTGCGGGTTTGTGACTATAGTGCCCTCTCGGTCTCGGTTGATCGAGTGTCACGGTCAACGACCTACACTGTGACTGTTGTAAAATCTCGACAAGTTCCTGAAAACTACTTCCAGTGGAACCTCTCGGTCCACATGTACGACTCGATGACGCTGACGTGGACGACACCCGTTACTGAGATGCTGACCGGGTGGCGGGGCGGTGACGAGAGCGTGATATGTAACGGGGTTTTGTATTTCTTGATTTACTCAACCGGGTCGGGTCAAAACCGACACGGGCTTGTGGGTTATGATCTTTCGACCCGACAACCCGTTAACAACCTGTTGGCACGCGGGTTTATCCGGGTCCCGTGTGCTTTAACGTGTGGGCGGTTAATGAACCTTAACGGGTCTCTCGTGATGGTGGGTGGGATCGGGAAACAAGACCGTCAAGATATTATTACGGGTATCGGGATTTGGGTTCTTGAAAACATGAAATTGTGGCGGGAAGTGGCCCGAATGCCACATCGGTTGTTTCAAGGGTTTGGTGAGCTTGATGACGTGTTTGCTAGTAGCGGGTTTGATGATTTGATCTACATTCAAAGTTACGGTGCACCCACGCTTTTGGTGTTTGATTTGAAAAAGAGTCAATGGAAATGGTCACAAAAGTGCCCGGTCAATAAACGGTTTCCGCTTCAACTGTTTTCCGGGTTCTGCTTCGAACCCAGGCTCGATATCTCACCGTAACGGGCCCGGCCCGTTATGAAACAGTAAGGGTTTTCTGTAAGGTAATTGCTTTATATTGCAAATTTGTGTTTACACAAGGGATTATTATGTTATTAGATTTGCTAAATCTTGTGTGTTTGATATCAAAAAATGCATATTCTTTATCTTGTCTCCCTAGCATGATGGAGAGTTGTACCCTGTGCATGTATGGTGGTACATTGTACCGTTTAAAGTTGATTAGAGCCCATTTTGACAATTGAGAAAGGTGGTTTCTTTTCAGAATGTACAACTGGTATTGCACAATGTACAAGTGACTAGGTGATTCTACCAACCCATGAAAATTGATATTACACCCAGAAAAAAGTGAAAGGTGAAACCACCTCAAAGTTGTCACCATCTTTAATATATTTAATTTTTGTCACAACTTACTGTTATGTCAAATTTAACCTTGAATTATATAAATTTATGTTGTATTTATAAGGCAAAGCCTTTAAAACGTCGAAGAATTAGAAGGTCTTAGGTTCAAGGCTTACACGTTCAAAGAAAAAAAAATCCCAGATTTTAGAATCTTTATTTTATGGGCTCAAATTGTAACTTATGTTCGACTCGCTTTAAGTGTTTAATTGGTTAAATTCTATGCTATGGTTGGTATAAGAAACTATTTTGGTAAGATTTGAGCATTCCTAAAAGTAATAATGTGGTTTGGTTGTGTGACGGTACAACAATCATGATTGGTGATATTAGGCTTGTAATTTCCAAGTATAGAATGGAAGATGTGTTCATTTAATAAAATGCAAAATGTTCTTTCTTTATCTAGAGGAGTAATGACATTAATAAAAAAGATTTTTTTTCCCTTTTGAAACAAGGACCAGAACATTCAGGATCACCTGGCAAATAGATAAACATTCAGCCCTAAGAACGTTTGAACTCAGGACCTCTCATAAGAAAATTTTGAGGACTACCATTGAAGGAAATATATAATTTTGTGTTTGATACGGTAAAATGATACGGAGTTTATTGTATTTTGATGTTATTTGTGTAGGAAATGATAGGAACATTAAGAGAGTGTTTGAGATTGCTTATTTTCACCAACACATTAACTTGCCAAGTTAATAAGTTATCTGAGATTGCTTATCTTGTGAGATGATAAGTTAAAAGTCAGAATATTCTGACTTACTAACTTATGAAAAAAAAAATTACATGGATGTAAAATAAGAAATTCCAAACACCCCTAAGAGCATTCCCCATTCCACCCACACACCATATTTACATCATTTTCTCTATCTTTAAAACTAAAACTATATTAAAAATAATTATATTTTCTCTATGTTTTAAATTAAATAATACTTTTCCGACATTTATCATTACATTTTCTTATAACGTAAAATATTAATGTTTTGTTACTCGTTAGCATTAAACATTTAATCTAGGACTGATAGTTTTTATAAAGATGCTACATTTGTGCCGAAATTGTATTTTATGTATGTTGTGATGATGTCTTAACTTAGGTAATTCTTTAATATGTTTTAGTTTCGAAATCTTAGTGAACCTCATAACACTTTCTTTATTCTGCTGCTTATAGTCGAGGATGGTCGAGGATGCTCAGCCCTGTATTGTTTGGGCCGACGGTTAACAATCAACAAAATTCATTTTTAACCCTTATAGCTGTTTGGTTTCGTAAGCCTTGTTTGGGCCCGATTTTAGTTAAAGTAAAAGAGAGGATACAATTGTGGCATGTGGGGTTAGGGTCGCCGACCCTTAGCCCAACCCGTTTAAAACTTCTTGTTTACTAAGTTATAAGCTCTAGTTTAGTCTCTGTTTATATCACGTTATGTACTTTCAAATGTTGTCACTTACTAAAAAATGCATAGTTGCCACTCATGAATGTAGGTCAATCTAGCTAGACCGAACGACGTTAAATCCTCGTTTATTGCTTTTCATTTGTGTTTGGTTACGTGTGTGTGCAAGAATACAAGATCCTAATAAATTTGCAGTCATGTCTAGAGGTGGGAAAATAAACCGATTAACCGAACCGACCCAAAAATCAAACCGAAAATGAACTAGTTTGAAACCTATTATGTAGAAACCGGTTTGGAACCAATTAAACCCGTAGGTTCGGAACCGGTTTGTAATTTTCTCTACCAAAATCGGTTAACCGAACCGAAACCGGCCAAAACATGAACCAAAACCGATCATAACCTGGTTAAGAAACCAGTTTTAACCCGAATCGAAACCGATCATAAACCGCGTTTAACTTTTGTTGATAAAACCAAACCGGTTTCTACCCAAACCAGTTTTGAGTTTTAAATCGGTTTATGCATATCTAGTCACGTCAAAGAAACAGAAAGAGAAGTGATACATTTTTATTATTAACTTTAAGTTAACTTATAAATCTTCTTATGTTTTTTTTACCATTACTATAATTAAACACCATCTTTTCTAAGCACGCTAAAAGCCCATTCGTAAGTTCTTGAGTCCGAACTCGGATCGCTCTTTCTTCTTCTCCTACTATTAAACTCTTGACAACCTGAACAGTCTCTAAACGATCCGCAATTCCATTTCCATTTGGCTTAGCCCTCAATGCAACTTTCAAACTCTCGATTAACATTATAGCGTTCATCTTTTGTTCAGCATAAAGTGGCCAAACAATCATCGTTACCCCTTGAACTTAGTTTCAAGAACTGAGTTCCAATCGATTGAGTCACACCCCCCCCCCCCCCCCGCCCTGTTGAGCCATGACTCAATATTTGAGCTTGTGGTGCCCAGTTGAGTACCACCAGCCCATGGTCTTTATATTTTTTTAAAAATGTCACACCTCGGCTTAGGGCCTAGGAGTGTGACCCATTAATTGGTACATATTTTGTAAATATATCAGAGTTGCGGGTTATTTAGCGGAATACTTTGTTTATAATTAAATATTAATTTATTTTGAAAACTTTTTGGATAATAAATACTCGAGTGTTTGGTTTACAAACCTTGTTTGATCTTGTTTGCAATATATTAATAATTAAAAACTGAGCCATCTCCGTATAGCGAACATCTAACTCCATAAGTGACTCTAATTCCTTGCTACATGTGCTAAATCTGTTCCTTGAAATGTGGGGGGAAATACGTCATCGATATGCTGATGAACACGTTGACGCAAATATTTTAATACTTAATTATTCCATCGAGACATTACTTAGACCTCGAACCAACGTGACTTAAGAAATAATCAAGTTATGAAAGTCTGTGTCACACCCCGACTTACGGCCTAGGCACGCCTAGTCCGTAAGTCGGGGTGTGACAGTCTAAATAACTATTACAAACTCCAGCTCAACTCGAAACCGTTCAGCGAACACCGCAGCGTTCGGGTACTTAGAAACTACCAATATACACAAGATAACCGCCACGAGAACATTACATAGGTCCGACCCAACGTGGCGGAGACATTATCAGGCGTGGTGCACTGTGCCCACCATATACCCACATATGTTAGGATCCAGACAAATATATACGATAGTCTGAGTGCCAGCGATTACCTTTGTTTATAACATTTTAGGGATACATTATCCCATGTAATCATTTAAAGACTCGATTTAGAAAGTTGTAAAGAGTTTGGACGCATTCACCTTTGTTCTTTGATCAGTACCTCCATTGATTTATACTTCTGGTTACCTCGGACCTATAGTACGAGAATAACCTTTTATAAATACTAGATCATTGATCCAGATTTAGACCTTTAGTCCTTTTGCATAACCTTTATCTTGATAATAATTTCTTTATACAAAATACCTGGACCTTTAATTCAAGATGTTTATCATTTATACACTACGTTCCTGTTTTATGAAGAAACGTACATACTAGGTTTCTTCTTTCTTAAGAAACATTATAAAATCTTTATATTCATAAAGAAATAATATTTTATTTATACCATTGTCTTATGAAAATTATATTTCACTGATTATTCAATCAAGGTATGGGCTATATCCCTGGCTAGGGTCTAAGCTATATATAATATAATCGAGCAGAATTCGTACCTTATATGGCTACTTTATAAGAAATGCATAGGCTTGACACGGGCATCACTTTCACACATGTCGGAACGTCGGGAACGAGGCACGCACTTCGAGGTTAAGTGTGTGATGGGATGAATGGGGTTTCATCCCATGGTCGCCTATTTATAGCCAACATGCTCTGATTATTCTTGTCCTTAAGCATCTTTTCGCGTCTCGAGAAGTAGACATATAGGTCTAATGTGTCGACAACTAGACTTGCCACATGTCACCACGTGGTGACATGTGTTCTATGACGTGTTTCCATGTGTCAAAATGTGTCAGGATAAGGTGTAGTCAATTCGTGTAGTGCAAAGAAGTTGGTGTTCCCTTCGCGTATCATGAAACAACTCTTTCTTGATTTCTGTGTTTTGTCATTCGCGTATCGCGATCTGTTCTTTCTCGATTTCTTCACGTAGTACGAAGAGTCCCAAGTATTAAAATTTTCATTTTAGTACATTAACTTCACAACTTGACATATTTAGCCAAAATCTTAGAGATGTTAAATCCTCTCCACCTTAAAATGAATCTCGTCCTCGAGATTCGTTAAAATAGATGTTTGTATTTCTTTATCATCTCTGATTCTAATTCCCAAGTAAATTCCGGTCCTCTTTGGGAATTCCATCTAATTTTGACTAACTTTAGTTTCCGCTTTTTTTATGCTTCTTGAATTTAAATAGAGGTTGTTCCACAATTTTAGATTTTCATTTATTTCAACTTCCCTTAAAGGCATAGCTAAAGTTTCGTTAGCCAAACATTTAAGTAAGTTAGAGATATGAAATACATCGTTTATTCATTTCATCTCTTTGGGCAAACGTAAGCGATAAGCTACAGTACCAATTCGTTCTAGTATCTCGAATGGTCCAACAAAATGAGGACTTAACTTTCCTTTCTTTCCGAATCGTACAACACGTTTCCATGGAGAGACTTTCAATAGTACTTTATCACATACTTGAAATTCCAACGGCTTATGACGGGAATGCGCATAACTCTTTTGTCGATCTCTTACCGTCTTAAGTCGTTCACGAATTTGTAATACCTTATCCGCTGTTTCTTAGACTATTTCAGGTCCAAACATTTGATTATATCCAAACTTAAACAAACATACCGGTGTTCTACATTTACGTCCATATAAAGCGTCGAACGACGCATCTTAAATACTTGTATGATAGAAATTGTTATATGAGAATTCCATTAAGGGAAGATGATTATCCCAACTTCCTCCTAGGTCGATCGCAGAAGCTCGGAGCATATCTTCTAGCGTTTGAATTATTCTTTCACTCTACACATCAGTTTGAAGATGATAAGAAGTGCTAAGATGCAGTTGAGTTCCTAAAGCTTGCTTGAAACTACTCCAAAAATGAGACGTAAATCGATTATCTCGATCAGATATGATAGATAATGGCACACCATGTAATGATACAATATTGTTTACGTATATTAATGCCAATCTATTCATAGAATAAGAATCATTGATAGGTAGAAAATGAGCGGATTTGGTTAACCTATCGATGATAACCCAAATTGCATTATGTTGACGAGCGGCCTTTGGAATTTTTGTAATAAAATCCATAGTTATCATTTCCTACTTCCGAACAGGTAGTTCGGGTTGTTGGAGCAAACCAGAACATTTTATGCTCAGCCTTAACTTATAAACAAGTTAAACATTGTGCTACATACAAAGCAATGTCCCTTTTAATTCCATTCCACAAGTAGTTAGGCTTAAGTTTTTGATATATTTTGTCAATACTGGGATGCATCATATACTTTGATTTGTGAGCTTCATTCATTATCTTTTCGTGTAACTCTCCAAAAATTGGTACCCCGGATTCTATTACCAAGTCTGAGTATATCGTCGTCTCCTTTAAATAAATAGTCAATCGCACCATTTCGTTTTTCTTCGCAGATTTTGTTTTCTTCAATCGCTTGCTTTTGAGATTTCTTGATTAATCAATTAGATATAACTGAAGTTATAATCTTAAAGCTCCGACTCTCTTAGGTTTCTTATGTTCCTTGCGACTAAATGTGTCAGCCACAACATTGGCTTTTCCTTCGTGATAAATGATTTCACAGTCGTAACCGTTTAAGGTTTCCATTCATCATCTTTGACGCATGTTGATCGAGTTCTTTCTGATCAAAGATATGTTTCAAAATCTTAAGATCAGTGTACACGATAAATTTGACTCCATGGAGATAGTGCCTCCATACTTTCAAAATGAAAATTATAGCACCTAACTCTAGATCATGAGTTGTATAATTCTTTCGTGTACTTTTAATTTCCGAGAAGCATAAGCTATTACTTTCTTTCTTTGCATTAGTACACATCCCAAACCTGAATGGAATACATCAGTAAATACAACAAAATCTTCTGTGCCTTCTGGCAAGGCCAGTATTGGTGCGTTAGTAAGATTTTGTTTAAGTAAGTCAAATGCTTCTTGTTGCTTAGATCCCCATTCATACTTAACATTCTTTCGTGTTAATGAAGTTAAGGGAACTGCTATGCGGGGGGAAATTTTCGATGAATCTTCGGTAATATCCATCCAAAGCTCGGAAACTTCGGACTTCAGTTGTCGACCTTGAAATTTCCCACTTAGCTATAGCTTCAATTTTGGCAGGGTCTACTTGGATTCCATTTGAACTGGTAACATGACCAAGAAATTGTACTTGATGAAGCCATAATTCACATCTTAAAACATAACGTACAATCTCTCGTTACTAAGTAATTCAAGTAAGATTCTAAGATGCACTTTATGATCTTTTTCCGATTTAGAATAAATGAGTATATCTTCGATGAATACGATTACAAATTTATCTAAATAGGGTTTGCAAATTTGGTTCATCATGTCCATGAAAGCGGCTGGGGCATTCGTAAGTCCAAATGGAATCACGGTGAACTCGTAATGTCCATACATTGTGCAGAAAGTTGTCTTTGGAATGCCTTGTTCTTGAACCTTCAATTGATGGTATCCTGAACGTAAGTCTATTTTAGAAAAGAAGCTCGCTCCTTGCATCTTATCGAATAGGTCATCAATTCTAGGTAGCGGATACTGATTCTTAATAGTTACTTTGTTCAAAGCTCTATAATCGATACACACCCTCATAGATCCGTCTTTGTCTTGACGAATAATATCAGAGCTCCCCAAGTTGACTAACTAGGTCGAATGAATCCTTTCTCTAGCAGTTCATCCAGTTGTTTCTTCAATTCTTTCATCTCTGTTGGAGCTAAAAGATATGGGGCTTTGGCTATTGGAGCTGTTCCAGGTTTCAAGTCTATTCTAAATTTGACTTATCGATTAAGTGGTATACCTAGTAACTCATTGGGAAAGACATTTGGAAATTTCGTCACTATAGGTACATCTTTTATCTCTTTTGGCTTTGATTCCTCGGTAACGCATGCTAAAAATGCTAAATAACCTTGGTTTAGACATGTGACAATCGTCAATTTCAGGTTAACTCCGTTAACTCAACTCCGTCAATTCAAACTTAAGATCATTGAATCTGTAACGCACACCTCATTACATTTAAACTAGGGTTTAAATGACGCTTGACACTTACTACATGTGTAGTCTTTCGGGAATTGCACCGAAACGCCATCGAGTTGACGCAAACGATTAGTGAATAAACGAAAAACGTCAAAACAATAATTATGTGATAATTATGTGTTAGACTTATGTGTTATGTGATAACATTGTTATAAACGTTAACTCAATGTGCTAGAACTAATTATTTAAGCTAGAGAAGTAACATTTGGAAGTTTAGGGACTAAAGTGTAACATGTTATTATTATTAATATTATAAAACCCTAACTCCTCTCTCCCTTCCCCTCACAAACCCGACGGCATCAAACCCCCCCCCCCCTCTCTTCACGATCGGCTCCAATACACACACAAAATACTTGATTTTGATCTTGGTTTTTCACCATTGAAGCATCCTACATCCGTTTCTAGCCATCTCCTACCTTCCTATTGCTTGTATTGGTGCTTTTGAAGGTATAAATTACAAACCCTAGGTCCGATTTTCATAAGTATGGTGTTCATATGTTTTGGTTTTGATTACATGATGTATTGATGATGATTGATAACTAGTATTGATATTATTGCATGTTAATTGTTGTGTCTTTGAGTTTGAGATCAAATAAAACCCTAACCATGTATGTATGTATGGTGTAATTGATATGCATGGATAGTGGTTATAGTGTCTAGAAGGTTATATGGATGATTTGTGGTCCATAGATAGTTAAATTGTTGAGTTTGGATGCAAACAGTTTCTGGACAGATTGTGTTGTTGATGTTTGATTGACTGTAACGGGGTGTAAATGTGAAAATTGATTGAGATAATTGATACTACAGTAAACTAGGTTGAGTCTAGTTTCTAAAGAATATAAATTTGCAATTTTTGGACGTGTAAAAGTTAACCTTTATGATTTTACAAAAACGTTGTGCAAAGCTGAGTTGTTAGACCTGCTGTTAGGTTGTTTTGTAAATGTTATATCTCATTAACTACGAGACCAATTGGGTTGGTTCCACTTCTGGAAGTTGACTTATTGAGTTAGGAACCTAACCCAAGTGGTCTTGCATTTTTTGTATTTTTCATTTAACGGGAATTTCAAATAACATTCTGTTGCGCATGAATTTGACTGTTATGAGCTTGCTGTAGTGTTTTGATCAATATGAGAAATCTATGTGGAATAAAAATATAATAAAATATGTTCTGGAAACCTAAGACATACATGCTTTTGTGATGATTTTTGGTAAATTAATTGAGATGCTATGATCGTTGGAATAGTACAATCTTTCAAGTAGAATTTCTGTCTCGGTGAAACTAGCTGCTGAATTTTGTGAAAATGCATGAAACATGATAATTGCTAGTTAATTGTTATGTTTTGACCAATTTTCCCCTGCGGGGAATACTTGCTAAATAGTTGTCGTGTTTTGACCAAATTGCCCTTGCGGGGAATAATTGCTAGTTAATTGTTATGTGTGACCAAATTGCCCTTACGGGAAGTAATTGCTAGTGAAGTACATTATGAATACACGACACGTAAATAATTGCTCACACATGTAACGTATCACAAATACACTTGTTAAAGTCACACACGATTCACAAACGAAACACGAAACATGTTGTGTGCATAGGAATTATGTGCCGGGTCTAGAGACTCGATATTAGTTCCGATACTTAGAAAACCTCCTTATTGTTTTAGAATGCTAGAGAGAGTTTTCTGTAACGCGCATCACTTGGTGGTTTATTTTGGAAATTTTTCGCAAACAGTGAGTTTCACTTACCCCTTTAAACTGTTTTCAAACGCTTTTCACTTGGGGAGATAACATACTCTGAAAACACATTTAAGATTTTGTTAATATAGATTATATATCACTTGTAAAGACTAAGTGGCAAACGCAATAACTAAAGTCCTTCATTCACATCGAACCGTTTAATATTGGATAATAGCGAGTCATTGTTGAGTAGTACTACTGGGTTTGACAAACCCCACCCAACGCTAAACTCGACTGGAGGTCGAGTGGGTGTAATCTTGGCTAAACACATACCATGGTCGGGATAGACCTGGTGGCAAGGCAAATGATAAACAGTCAGCTTCGGTGTCGAACACTTAGTAATACTTGTTTTATAGGCTAGCTACCTATAGATATATAATTGACATAACACTATCTGGTAACGCAAAACGCTGAAACGCAAAACGCTGAACGCAATACGCTGAACGCAAACGCTAAACGCTTTATTTTATATAAACTTGTGAACTCACCAACCCCGTGTTGACACTTTTAGTATGTTATTCTTAGGTAGCCGAGGCGGGCGCGCGGTTTAGGATCATGCATTGCTTGAAACACTTTTAATTATGCAAACTTATTTTAAACTGTTATCATTGGGTTTTAAGTCGTCCTGCGTGACGCAACATTGGTTTCTATGGTTTTACGCTTCCGCATTTAATTACTCGTAAACGTTTTTATGGTTTGAATATAACTAATGAATCCGATCCTGTTAGTTCACACCCTCTGACGGTAAAACTCCGTTAGCGGAATTTGAGGGTGTGACAAGAAATTTTTTAGATTTAATCATGGAGATTATGCTAACTTGACCATCGTTTTTGTCACCGGCAATTTGAATTGTTCGTTTATCAAAAGCTTGGAGTTCTATGGTTTTCTTATTACAAATGATACGGGCATCGTTATCGGACAACCAATCCATACCCAGAACTATATCAAAGCCATCTAGTGTCATAGGCAGTAACTGAACAGGTATGACGTAGCCTGCTAACAAGATTTTTTCATTTTCTAGGATTTCTAAAATCTTAACTATCTCATCATTGTCCGTTTCTACGTTGAAGGTTTTATTTAATCTCTTTAAAGGTTCGTTTAATAGACTACAAAAGTTATCATCTATAAAAATTTGATTTGCACCTGAATCCAATAAAATTCTTGCATAAACGTTATTAACTAAGAACATACCGGTGATGATGTCCGTATGTTTGCAACCTTTTTGGGGTCGAGTAAGAAGACTCGAGCATTTCCCTTCTTCGATTCATTCTTGGTGCTGCTTCCTCCAACACCTCCACTAGTAATAGTCTTTTTATTTGGACATTCAAAATTAAAATGTCCAATTTTCTTGCAATTAAAGCAAGTCATGGATTTCTTCTAACAATCAGCTGCAACATGTCCTGGTTTGTTGCATGAATCCCAAATTGTAGATGTATATGCTTCAAAGTGACATCGACCCCTATGATACCTCTTACAAATCTTACATATCGAATAATTAGGACTAAAACCTCTTCTTCACTTATCAACCCCCTTTCCCTAGAACTGAGTATTTCCTTTTCCCTTATTGTCACTTGTTGCATCACCATTCTTATCTTTTTTTTTCGAATAATCAGCTAGTACCATGGCAGAATCGACGGTTTAAGAAAACTGGGACGTTACCATGTCTCAGATTTCCCTAGGTAACCCCCATAAATAACGGGTCACCTTTCTTGACTCTGGTGTAACCATACAATATTCTTGAAACTTCTTATTGTAATCTTTCAGACCACCTTGTGGTTGAGGAACTTAGTTTGAATCATGTCCGTCTCATGCATTGGACAAAACTTTTGTAGTACTAATTATTTAAACTCTTCCCACTTCAATTATTACATGAATTCTTTTCCTTTTGACATAATCAGAGTGTTCCACAACTCTAACGCTTTACCCTTGAACATTTGGGACGTATAGAGAATCCTCTCATTCTCGGTACATTTGCTTATAATTATAGTCGACTCCATCTCCTCTAACCATCTTGATGCAACAATGACGCCATTGTCGCCATGAACTTATTTGGGTCCGTAAGTCTTGAAATCTTTAAAAATACAACCTTCAATTCTAAGTTTCTTTTTAAAGTTTCGATTAAATTTTCACTAGAATTCGCGAGATTAGGATTTTACGGTTTTGTTGGATTGTACCGTCTTGTGGGATATTGTGTTTCACTTTATGAACTGAACCATCTTTCATAGCTTGAAATAGCGGGTTCATATCTTGCGTTATCATTTCTTGCATTTTTAGTTTCAAATTCTTGGGTATCTCTTAAGCATGTTTGGTTCGATTGCTTCTTGTTTTAGAAGATTCCTTGTTTTATGAAGGATTATTTTGATTTTACATCTGTAATTATAAAAGATTTTATTTAGAACCAACGATTTTATTTATATACAGGTAGATAAAGTATCACACAAACCGGAATATCTTACAAACAAAAACTACAAACATAAATACTACAAATTGACACAGAAACAAACGATACAATTACAACAAGATAGGATTCCCAATATTTCATGTAGTCATAAATACTACAAACTGACACACACTACGAGGATTGACACGCAATGTCACACCCCGACTTAGGGCCTAGGCGTGTGAACCATAGTTGGTACCTGCTTTGACAATAAATCAGAGTTGCGGGTTTGTTTTAGCGAAAGTCTTATAATATAAAATATTCACTTATAAAATGTCGGGTTAAAATACCCGTTTGGTGTTTATAAATCATATTTGAGAAATATATTCTTTTCTGCGGAAGTCTTAAATAACATATTAGTATAATTGAAAACTCGGGTTTAAATACCCATTTGATATTTCTAATATATTTCTTTAGAAAACATAACTCTATATAATATTTTGAAATAAAATATCTGAGCCATCTGATAGCATCTAATGACTAATTCTCCAATCTTCTATTCTGCCTTGCATGACTGTTCTAACATTTCTTTTTTTCCTGTAAAATGGTTAGAAATACGTCAGCACACAGCTGGTAAATGACGCTCACTCTGTAAAATCTTTTCAATACTTTTGTGAAATCAACAATAATACCTTTGTGACTACTCATTAGGCACCCAACTAAATTGGGATCAAATTACCCTAAGTACCTTGTACAATTAATTATATACACAATATCATTTCTCTGAACAGTACCGTAGACTTTCAGAGGCATGTTGATGATATGCATGGCCTCGGGGAAATTCCGAGTTACCATGTATGAATGGATCCAGATACATGTATACTCTTAATCAGAGTGTCCGTTTCTTATTATTGTAACACAAAGTTTTAAAGATTCGTAAATCCTATGCAAATATTATGACTCTAAAAGAGTTTGTAAAGGTCTAGGGCGTATTCACATTTTCTGTTTATAATCAATTTCTGATACTGATTCCTGTTTTCTGATTCTGCTTGTTGTTTTGTTACCACGGACCTATAGTACGAGAATAACCTTTTGTATAAATAACTAGATCATCGATCTAGCTTCAGACCTTTAGTCCATTTTGTATAGATTTAACCTTGATAAAATTTTTTGTTTATATAAAACATTTGGACCTTTAGTCCCTTTCTTTATTTACCAATTATATGCTATGTTTCTTCTTTAAGAAGAATCATTAGTTTAACTATATTCTTTTTATATGAATATTATATTTCTTAATAATAAAGAAATACTATTTTGATTATACCCTTTATATGAATGCTTATGTTTCTTAATCAAGAAGAAACTATATTTTGACTATAACCTTTGCTTAAGAAAAGTTGTATTATTCTTAATCGTAATCAAGGTTTAGACTATACCCCCGACTATGGTCTAAGCCATTTATAATAAATAATAACTTAGGCAAAACCCCTACCTCGCAGGGGTATTAGGAGTTAGATATTAAAAACCTATCGAGCAGCACTTCTACTCTATATCGCGTATCAAGCTTAAACCATCAGAACTTCGGAGCTTGGCACGTACTACAAGATTGGCACGCAAATTGAGGCGATATCTAAGGTTTCCGGGTCATGCACGTACTTCGAGGAAACGTCGGGTATTGACACGTATTATGAGGTGATGATTGTCGGATCGGTGGCATGCAAAACGGTGCTCGTCACGTAAAACGAGGGTAGAGAGAGTGTAATTCTAGAGAGAGAGAGTGAGAGGTGTGTAGGTAAATGAGCCGTGACACCCTTCATATTTATAGTTGAAATCTGGTCCCATCACGATACGCGATGGGCCTTTTCTTTACCCGCGTCGCGTATCGCGACGCCCCCTTTCTGAGATCACGCCACGTGTCGCCACGTGGTCTGACACATCTGCCATGTGTGACCACGTTGCCTGACACGTCTGCCACGTGGCCTGACACGTGTCCTGCCATGCTACCAAGTGTCACCTGGGTGTGGCACGTGTCCCTGAGTCATCACGGACCATCACGATACGCGATGGCCGTGTTCTTGGACTCATCGCGTATCGTGATAGGTCCCTGGATATCATTTTTTCATTTTTGGTCCCTTGTCTTTTATAGCTTGTCCGTCTAGGTCTAATTCTCGTTATCCAAAAATACTAAGGCGGCTCTTCAAGCGGCTCGCGGCGATGCGAGCGTGCAAAGTGCGCCATCAAAGCGCCACATTGCGCCCAACTCCCTTCGCCGTCGCCCTCGCCCTCACCCAAGACCTGCGCGTGCGCGTGCCTGTCGGGTGCTACGCACACTCCGCTAGGACCACTAGGTGCATGCTTGGCATACAAGAATAAAACTATGGAAAATCTACTCCTTATAAAGAGCTTCTATTTCTTTCCCACTTTCCATGTGGGATGTGATTTATATTCCTTATTTATACCCAAGTAAAGTGCTTCCACTTTCTTACATCCTTCCATGTGGGATGGAGTTTCCTTTTTTACTTATTTACTTCATGTGGGATGACTTAACTATAGAAATATTTCTATTTCCTTATTTTTCTTATATTTCCTTATTTATTATTTTCTCATGACTTGTCTTGATATTATTTTTGATCCCTCAACTTTCCTAAGTTGTCAAATTTGGATCTAAATTTTGGGGATGTTACATCCTCCCCACCTTGGAATGAATCTTGTCCTCGAAATTCGTTGGTTTAAGAGTGAATGGTCCTCACTTTTTCGATTGTTGATTAGATTCTATCTAGTTCTTGTTGTTACAATCTGTATGCGAAATAACTAGGGTTTTTATTTTGTTGCTAACTTACATCTTTAAATGATATAACCAGTTAATAGTTCAGAATATCATTAGTAAATATAAATTGATAAACACAGTGATCAGTTGTGTTTAACTATTTACCTTACCGTTTGTATTCTAAACATTTACTGATGTTAACTACATTGTTGTTTGGATTTAGTTTGTCGAATTTATTCCATTAATTTGTTGTTTAGATTCAGTCTATCGAATCCATTTTATCCTTGATCTTGATCAATGATGTTCTCTTGTACTTGGGTTTAATCATATTTGCTATACTTAGCAATTGTATTTCGTAATATCTTCGAGCTCTTTTTCTTTGATTTTTTGATCAACCTTACTAGGTAGGTAATAATATTCCATCAGTTGTATTTCTCAAATGACTTGTGGTCAATTACGAATTCCTTTCAATAATATACTTTCCTTGTATATTTATATATTTTCTAATGTTTGATGTATCATCTTCCTAGATGATAAGTTTAAGCACTTTTCATTCTAAGTTTCAGATAAAACTTTTTAACATCTGAACCTTTTGATTGTCCTTTAGAGGTTATGAGTATAAGTATTTATTGAATATTAACACGATATATATGCTAATATTTCATTTATAACATAGGGAATCAAATACCCTTCTTTGATATACAACACTTCTCGTTTGAAACGAGTTACAATTAATGTACAAAAGTTAACTAATCTATCTGACATTTCTTTGATATGATCTTGTCATTCATTAGTCTTGACTAGCTTTTCTTTTCGGGCAATCAGTCTTAAAGTGGCCCGTTTCTCCACATGTATAACATACTCCTATCTTCTTATGGCATTCTTCTATTGTGTGACCTGTTCTCTTTCAGTATGCACAAAAAAATTAGTTTCTAGTAGACATTTTCCAGTATGTTTTCTTCCACAAGTTTTGCAGGCTAACTTGGGAGAATTTTCTTCTTTTTCTAACTTCTCGAAATTTTTAGGTTTCTTAGTTTCTTTGTCTTTCTTCTTTTCTTCTTCTTGATTTCTTATCATACTGTTGATTAAGTATCCGGCCAATTCCATAGCCGAATCAATTGTTTCTGGCTTATTGGATCGTACCATGTCTCTTATTTCTTGTGGTAACCCATATATATAATGAGTTACTTTATTATATTCTGGAGTTACTAAATGTGGAACCAGTCGGCAGTATTCTAGGAATTTAGTATTATATTCCCTAAGATTTGTGTCAATAACCTTGTGATTCCATAACTCAGTTTGAATTCGATCCATTTCATGAGTTGGACAAAATTTCTTTAATATAAGACCTTTGAATGTTTCCCTACTTAAATTATACATTGTTTCTCGACCCTAGTTTTGAATTAGGGTGTTCCACCATTCAAGAGCTTATCCCTTAAACATTTGTGAAGAATACTGGATAGCTTCCTCACCGGTGCATTTACTTATGGTGACGATTGATTCTTGTTCTTCTAGCCATCTCATAGCGGCTATACCATCCGAGTCTCCATGAAATTCTTTAGGATTGTAAACTTTAAAGTTCTTAAAGTTACATCCTTTTGGGACCTTTTGTTTCTTTCGTTTCTTGTTCTTTGAATTATTATCAGATGTAGAGCTATCATAAGCCTCTTTCTTTTTTATACGTACAGACTTACTTCAACTTCTCTTATTAGATTTTGGTTGACTTTGACTTGTAGAAATGTCTTTGATTGCGTCAAGAACTGGATTCATAGCTTCCTTAATCATCTTTTGAATTCCATCTATATATTGAGCGGGAATTTCATTATCTTTATTATTAATGTTTTCTTTATTTTCATATTTCTTGGGAGGACTGTTGTGAGAGTTTGCACTTTCTTCTCTTAACATACTACAATAAAATTTTAAAAGATAAGTCCAATATTCGAAGAATTCAAAACATATCTTTTATTCATCTTATTATAGTTACAAGAGTGCATATTATTTGTTACAATTATACTCTCTACAATTACTAAGGTTCTATTTCTTCCAGCGAATGACTAATTTCTTAATCTTGCTATCTTTCTTAATATTTTTGCTAGCCTCCTTTTCTTTTTCTTCGACTTCCATATCTTTCATTGTTTCTTCATTTTGAGTGCAAGCAAAGTAAGGATCTTGTGTTGCCGGAAAATATTCTTGTCCGTGAGGATATTCTTCCAGATAAGTCATTACTTATTTTTTCCTTTGGCATCATTGGTTTCTTGGATCTACTTGATCCTGCTCCACATGTGTTTTGATTTGAAATTATCTGAGCTAGCGGAATGTCAGAATCAAATGAATCTGAATCTTCATCTATTTTTGTTTGGCATGTACTTTCATCGCTAGATATAGGAATTGGGAGAAAAGATGTTCCCATAAATCCTTTTCCTTTACCAGATCGAGATGTTCATGATCCTTGGCTAGATTGACAATTGGACATCTGCGCGAGGTTAGGTTTAGGGATAGGGAGACGCTCCTATCTTATTCGTTTTATTTATATCTTATCCGTATCAGTTTTAGATAATTTCTTGATACTTTTCAACTAAGTATCTAGTTTGTTTGAATCAGTATTTGTATAATACGTTTTCAAAACTTATCCTTAAACAAAGCCTAGGTATAATTAAATACCTAATTTGCTAAGATTGATGGCTCTGATACCAACCTATCACACCCCGATTTAGGGCCTAGGCGTGTGAACCATAGTTGGTACCTGCTTGGACAATAAATCAGAGTTGCAGGTTTGTTTTAGCGAAAGTCTTATAATATAAAATATTCACTTATAAAATGTCGGGTTAAAATACCCGTTTGGTGTTTATAAATCATATTTGAGAAATATATTCTTTTATGCGGAAGTCTTATATAACATATTAGTATAATTGAAAACTCGGGTTTAAATACCCTTTGATATTTCAAATACATTTCTTTAGAAAACATAACTCTTTATAATATTTTGAATAAAATATCTGAGCCATCAGATAGCATCTAATGACTAATTCACCAATCTTCTATTCTTCCTTATTTGACTGTTCTAACCTTTCTTGTTTTCCTGCAAAATGGTTATAAAATACGTCAGCACACAGCTGGTGAATGACGCTGACTCTGTAAAATCTTATCAATACCTTTGTGAAATCATCAATAATACCGTTGTGACTACTCATTAGGCACCCAACTAAATTGGGATCAAATTACCCTAAGTACATTGTAAAATTAATTATATACACAATATCATTTCTCTGAACAGTCCCGTAGATTTTCAGAGGCATGTTGATGATATGCATGGCCTCGGGGAAATGCCGAGTCACCATGTATGAATGGATCCAGACACATGTATACTCTTAATCAGAGTGTCCGTTTCTTATTATTGTAACACAAAGCTTTAAGGATTCGTAAATCCTATGCAAACATTCTGACTCGAAAAGAGTTTGTAAAGGTTTAGGGCGTATTCACCTTTTCTGTTTATAATCAGTTTCTGATACTGATTCCCATTTTCTGATTCTGCTTCTTGTTTTGTTACCTCGGACCTATAGTACGAGAATAACCTTTTGTATAAATAGCTAGATCATCGATCTAGCTTCAGACCTTTAGTCCGTTTTGTATAGCTTTAACCTTGATAAAGTTATTTGTTTATATAAAATATTTGGACCTTTAGTCCCTTTCTTTATTTACCAAACATTAGTTTAACTATATTCTTTTTATATGAGTATTATATTTTTTAATACTATTTTGATTATACCCTTTATATGAATGCTTATGTTTCTTAATCAAGAAGAAACTATATTTTGACTATAACATTTGCTCAAGAAAAGTTGTATTATTCTTAATCGTAATCAAGGTTCGGACTATACCCCCGACTATGGTCTAAGCCATTTATAATAAAATAATAACTTAGACAAAACCCCTATCTCGTACGGGTATTCGGAGTTAGATATTGAAAACCTATCGAGCAGCACTTTTACTCTATATCGCGTATCAAGCTTAAACCGTCAGAACTTCGGAGCTTGGCACATACTACGAGATTGGCACGCAAATCGAGGCGATATCCGGGGTTTCCGGTTCGTGCACGTACTTCGAGGAAACGTCGGGTATTGACACGGATTACGAGGTGATGATTGTCGGATCGGTGGCACGCCAAAATGGTGCTCGTCACGTAAAACGAGTAAGAGAGAGAGTGTAGTTCTAGAGAGAGGTAGTGAGAGGTGTGTAGGAAAATGAGCTGTGACCCCTCATATTTATAGTTGAAATCTGGTCCCATCGCGATACGCGATTGGTCTTTTCTTTACGCGACGCCCCCTTTTCTGAGATCACGCCACGTGGTCTGACACATCTGCCATGTGTCACCACGTGGCCTGACACGTCTGCCACGTGTCCTACCATGTGTCACCTGGGTGTGACACGTGTCCCTGAGTCATCACGGACCATCGCGATACGCGATGGCCGTGTTCTTGGACTCATCGCGTATCGCAATGGGTCCCAGGATATCATTTTTTTTTCATTTTTGGTCCCTTGTCTTTTATAGCTTGTCACGTCTAGGTCTAATTGTCGCTGTCGCCATCAAAGCGCGACATTGCGCCTAACGCCCTTCGCCGTCACCTTCGCCATCGTCCTCGTCCTCGCCCAAGCCCATGCGCGTGCACGTGCGTGTCGGGTGCTACGCACTCTCCGCTAGGACCACTAGGTGCATGCTTGACATACAAGAATAATACTATGGAAACTCTACTCCTTATAAGGAGCTTCCATTTCTTTACCACTTTCCATGTGGGATGGGATTTATATTCCTTATTTATACCCAAGTTTAGTGCTTCCAATTTCTTGCATCCTTCCATGTGGAATGGAGTTTCCTTTACTTATTTCCTTAATGTGGGAAGCTTTAACTATAGAAATTATTTTATTTCCTTTTTCTTATATTTCCTTATAATATTTTCTCATGACTTGTCTTGATATTATTTTTGATCCCTAAACTTTCCTAAGTTGTCAAATTTGAATCTAAATTTTGGGGATGTTACACGCAAAATGATGCTAACTATGTGTAGGTGATGGTGTTTGGTGTGAGGAGGGAATGCTGTGAACTCCCCCTTTTATAGCCATTTTTGCGTCCCATCGCGTATCGCGATGGCCTTTCTTAAGGGCCATCGTGTAGCGCGATGACTCATTAAAATGAGAGGTTGCCACGTGGTGACATGTGGCATGCCAATTTATGCCACATATTTCCACGTGGTCACTTCACCCCGGAGGTTACTTCGCGTATTGTGAAGGATTTCTGAGTTGGTTCGTCGAGTAGCACGACATCGTCTAATGGATTGTGTTAAGCTGCATTGCGTACCGCGATGGGCTTCTCTCTTGCCCGTCGCGTTGCGCAATGGGTTTCAAAATTCAATATTTTTATTTTTGGTCATTCTACTATCCAAAAACACTAATGCGGCTCTCAAGCGTCCCACGACGATGCAAGCGTGAGCCATAAAAGTGCCACATTGCGCCCATCTCCCGTGCCCGTGCGCGTCTGTGACAATCGTCAATTTTAGGTTAACTCCGTTAACTCAACTCCGTCAATTCAAACTTAAGATCATTGAATCTATAACGCACACCTCATTACATTTAAACTAGGGTTTAAATGACGCTTAACACTTACTACATGTGTAGTCTTTCGGGAATTGCACCGAAACGCAAACGAGTTGACACAAACGATTGGTGAATAAACGAAAAACGTCAAAACAGTAATTATGTGATAATTATGTGTCAGACTTATGTGTTGTGTGATAACATCGTTATAAACACTAACTCAAGATGTAAACAAGTTAGTTTAAGCTAGATAAGTAATACGTAGAAGTGGAGGGGCCAAAGTGTAACATAGTATTATTATAAATAATAATAATAAACCCTAACTTGTTATTTCTCTCCCTACACAAACCGATCAGCCCCTCCCCCCTTGGCTCCTTGGCTGCCGTCAACATACACACACATACATACAACAAATTTCAAGCTTTTGATTCAAGATTAAGGTGCTAGGAAGGTATAATCAACTATCCTATGCATCCTTTATACTTAATCTTGACTTTTATTGGGTTAATTACAAACCCTAGATGCCGATTTTTATATGTTAGTGTGTTCATATGATTTTGTTTGATTTGATGATGTATTGATGATGATTTGATAACTAGAATTGATATTGTTACATGTTAATTGTTGTGTCTTTGATTTGAGTTCAAACAAAAACCCTAATCATGTATGTAATGTGTAATTGATGTGCATGGATAGTGTTTATGGAGTCTAGAGTGTTATATGAATGCATGATGGTCCATAGATAGTTAATATGTTGAGTTTGGATGCAAACAGTTTCTGGACAGATTGTGTTATTGATGTTTAATTGACTGTAACGAGGTGTAAATGTGAAAACTGGTTGAGATTGTTGATACTACAGTAAACTAGGTTGAGTCTAGTTTCTAAAGAATATAAATTTGCAATTTTTGGACGTGGAAAAGTTAACTTTTATGATTTTACAAAAACGTTGTGCAAAGCTGAGCTGTTAGACCTGCTGTTAGGTTGTTTTGTAAATGTTATATCTCATGAACTACGAGACCAATTGGGTTGGTTCCACTTCTGGAAGTTGACTCATTGAGTTAGGAACCTAACTCAAGTGGTCTTGCATTTATTGGATTTTTCGTTTAACGGGAATTTCAAATAACATTCTGTTGCGCATGAATTTGACTGTTATGAGTTTGCTGTAATGATTTGATGATTGTGAGAAACCTATGTGGAATAAAAATATAATAAAATATGTTCTGGAAACCTAAGACATATATGCTTTTGTGATGATTTTTGGTAAATTAATTGAGATGCTATGATCGGTGGAATAGCACAATCTTTCAAGTAGGATTTCTGTCTCGGTGAAACTAGCTGCTGAGTTTTGTGAAAATGCATGAAACATGATACTTGCTATATAGTTGTTATGTTTTGACCAAATTGCCCTTGCGGGGAATAATTGCTAATTGATTGTCATGATTTGACCAAATTGCCCTCATGGGGAATAATGGCTAGTTAATTGTTATGTGTTGACCAAATTGCCCTTACGGGGAGTAATTGCTAGTGATGTACTTTATGAATACATGACACGTAAATAATTGTTTACACATGTAACGTATCACAAATACATTTGTTAAAGTCACACACAATTCACAAACGAAACACGAAACATGTTAGGTGCATAGGTATTATGTGCCGGGTCTAGAGACTCGATAATATTCCGACACTTAGAAAAATCTCTTTGTTGTTTTAGAACGCTAGAGAGAGTTTTTCTGTGACGCGCATCTTGGTGAATTATTTTGGGAATACTTCGCAAATAGTGAGTTTCACTTTCCCCTTTTAAACTTTTTTAAACGCTTTTCACTTGGGGGAGATAACATACTCCGAAACGCATTTAAGATTTTGTTAATATAGATTATATATCACTTGTAAAGACTAAGTGGCAAACGCAATAACTAAAGTCCTTCATTCACATCGAACCGTTTAATATTGGATAATAGCGAGTCATTGTTGAGTAGTACTACTGGGTTTGACAAACCCCACCCAACGCTAAACTCGACTGGAGGTCGAGTGGGTGTAATCTTGGCTAAACACATACCATGGTCTGGATGACCTGGTGGCAAGGCAAATGATAAACAGTCAGCTTCGGTGTCGAACACTTAGTGATACTTGTTTTATAGGCTAGCTACCTATAGATATATAATTGACATAACACTATCTGGTAACGCAAAACGCTGTAACGCAAAACGCTGAACGCAAAACGCTGAACGCAAACGCTAAACGCTCTATTTTTATATAACTTGTGAACTCACCAACCTTGTGTTGACACTTTTAGTATGTTATTCTCAGGTAGCCGAGGCGGGCGCGCGGTTTAGGAACATGCATTGCTTGAAACACTTTTAACTATGCAAACTTATTTTTAAATGTTATCATTGGGTTTTAAGTCGTCCTGCGTGACGTAACATTGTTTGCTATGGTTTTACGCTTCCGCATTTAATTACTCGTAAACGTTTTCATGGTTTGGAAACTTTGTTTTATGGTTTGATTATAACTAATGATTCCGATCCTGTTAGTTCACACCCTTTGACGGTAAAACTCCGTTAGTGGATTTTGAGGGTGTGACAGATTGGTACCAGAGCCATTGGTTATAGCGAACTAGAAGCTGCATGCATACTAGACTATAACCGCGACGACCCATTAGTTATAATGTTACGCATTGCATAGATTAGTGTAGTCTTTGTTATCTTATCTCTTTACCTCTTTCACTCATACGCGCGCGCATACACGGCTTACCTGTAGGAATGTCGACGCCGCCACCCTCATCCTCATCTGATCCGATGACTCATGCTCACGGGAAGGAACCGCAGTTACCTACCGCATCGCCACCCCGAGTAGTCCCGGAACTCGAAGCTCCCGCACCGAAGAGGTACCGCTTATCCGGAGGCATGTACGAAAACGAAGTTAGCTGGGATTGGTACCCTAATATGATCAGACGTATGGTCTATCGTGAACAAGTTCCCGCATTACCCCACCCGAACCATCCTGCTTACCCCAACACCCTACCACCCATAACCGAACCTGTAGAGCGAGTTATCGCAGCTGTCGTTTCTTGCTTGGAGCGTGATTTGGGTTACATGCGCTATACGAGGGCTAACGTTTCCGGACTGTTAAAAGACGGAACCGAGACTAAGGACGAGATTGCTCGCATGGCAGCGGCAATGAAGGAAATGCAAGAGGCTAGTGATCAACAGATGAAAATTATGAGAAAGATGCAAGCCGAGATGATAGACTTGCAAGAGCAACTCCAAGTAGCAAGGACCCGAACAGAGATAACTTTAGAGCGTTGCGATGTCTTACAAATTCAAATTGCTCAGAACGCAGCGGAACCTGAGGCAGATCCTGAGGAGGATCCCGAGGAAGATCCCGAGGAGGAACCCGAAGAGGAACCGGAGGAAGAACCGGCTGAGGAAGAGGCACACTCAGAGGTGTCCTCAGACGATGACATCTAAGGATGAAAACACCTAGATGGCTGGAAGAAACGCTGGACATGGTCGCGGTAACATCAACTTGACTGCAGCAGAACTCCAAACTCTGCTGAACGACCATGCGGCGGCCGCTCTAGCCGCACACGTTCAGAATCAAGCTGGAGGTCCAAGTGGAACATGTACCTTCAAGAATTACCTTGACTACAAGCCCAGTTCGTTTAAGGGCACTGAGGGAGCTATAGGCTTCCTGCGTTGGGCTGAGAAGGCCGAGTCGGCATTTCAGATGTGTAATTGTCCCCCTGCCAGTAGGGTCAAATTCGCTGCTGGAACACTTGAGGATTCTGCCCTCACTTGGTGGAATTCGAACGTGCAGATCCTTGGATTGGAACTGGCTAACGCTATGAACTGGGAGGAGTTCAAGAACATGATGCGAGAGGAGTACTGTCCGAGAGAAGAGATTTCAAAGTTGGAGTCAGAATTTTGGTCGCTGAAGATGGTGGGCTCAGAAATCGAAGCCTACACTACTCGTTCTCACGAGTTAGCGGTGATGTGTCCGCGGATGGTAGATCCGCCGAGTAAGAGGATTGAAATGTATATTGATGGGTTAGCACCGCAAATTCAGGGCATGGTGACGTCTTCCAGACCAGCCACGATTCAACAAGCGATCCGTTTAGCTCACAAACTGACGGATCAAGCTGTGACCCAAGGTGCGTTACCACCTAGGGGTTCAACCGCGAAAGCCCGTGACAACCCGAGTAATGACAACAACAGCAACAGCAACCCGAGCAGCGGAAAGAGAAAGTTTGACAACACCAGATCCTCGTCCTCGAACCTCCCACAGCAACAACACTACCATAAGCCCGAATTCACTCGGAGCTTTAACAATCAGAATCACAACAATAATAACAACGGTAGCGGGCAGGGTTCGAGCGGATATGCTGGGAAATATCCGAAGTGCAATAGGTGCAACTATCATCATGTTGGCCCGTGTGACCGTGTCAAGTGTCAGAGATGCGGAAAGACGGGTCACCAGGCGAAGGAATGTAGAGGAGACCTTGCGGCAAAGGGTGCTCCTAAACCACCTATGACGACGAAGGGATGTTTCGAATGTGGACAGGAAGGTCATTTCAGGAAAGATTGTCCCAAGCTGAAACAGAACGACAACAACGGAAGTAACGGAAGTGGCAGTATTGGTGGAAACAATGGCAAAGGGAGAGCTTTTGTAATTGGGTCGGGTCAAGCCCGCAATGATCCGTACGTGGTGACTGGTAAGTTCCCTGTGAACGATTTTTTTGCTTCTGTATTGTTTGACACTGGAGCTGATAGGAGTTTTGTGTCGAAAGCCTTTAGCCAACTCTTAGACTTAACTACAACTCTGTTAGATGCTAAGTTTCCTGTTGAATTAGCTGACGGTAAGACTATAGTAACGACGCATGTACTTGCGGGATGTAAGTTAAAACTGTCAGGTCATGTCTTTGATATCGACCTTATTCCTTTTACGCTTAGTAGTTTCGATGTCGTTGTCGGCATGGACTGGTTATCCGAGAACCGAGCGGAGATTATATGTCACGACAAGATAGTCCACATTACTACCCCTTCCGGCGAGATCATTTCGATCCGAGGTGAGAGAAGCGGCATGACCACCAGCGTCATTACCCTTATGAAGGCGCAGAAGTACCTACGAAAGGGTCATCCGGCAATTTTGGCGCAGATTGTTGAGAAACCCACGGAGGAGAAGCGAATTGAAGATATACCAGTTGTACGAGATTTTCCGGAAGTTTTCCCGGAGGATTTGCCCGGACTCCCTCCTGTACGACAAGTCGAATTCCAAATCGAGTTGACCCCCGGTGCAGCACCCATAGCACGAGCCCCGTATCGGCTCGCACCGGCGGAGCTTCAGGAGTTGTCCACTCAGTTGCAAGATTTGTTGGATAAGGGTTTTATCCGACCTAGCTCATCACCATGGGGAGCCCCTGTCTTGTTTGTCCGAAAGAAGGACGGGACTTTCCGCATGTGTATCGACTACCGGGAGTTGAACAAGGTGACGGTCAAGAACCGTTATCCTTTACCCCGAATTGATGATTTGTTTGACCAGCTTCAAGGATCGAGTTACTACTCGAAGATCGATCTGCGATCTGGTTACCACCAACTAAGAGTTCGCGAAGAAGATATTTCAAAGACGGCTTTCAGAACACGGTATGGTCACTACGAGTTTTCGGTTATGCCTTTTGGACTAACCAACGCACCAGCCGTATTTATGGATCTCATGAATCGAGTATGCAAGGCGTACCTCGACAAGTTTGTGATTGTTTTCATTGATGATATTCTCGTCTACTCCAAGAACGAAGGTGACCATGAAGAACACTTAAGGGTAATCCTGGAGTTATTGAAGAAGGAACAACTGTATGCTAAACTCTCGAAATGTGAGTTTTGGCTTCGCGAGGTTCACTTTTTAGGACATGTGATCAACGAGAATGGTATCCATGTCGATCCCGGTAAGGTAGAGGCCATCAAAAACTGGGAAGCACCTAAGACTTCGACTGAGGTGCGGCAATTCCTAGGACTGGCCGGCTACTACCGACGTTTCATCGAGGGATTTTCAAAGATTGCTCAACCCCTCACCGCTTTGACTCACAAAGGCACTAAGTACAATTGGGGTGACGCGCAAGAATCCGCTTTTCAACTGTTGAAAACCAAACTCTGTAGCGCCCCTATTCTAGCCCTCCCCGAGGGAACGGAAAATTTTGAGGTACACTGTGACGCATCGATACAAGGTCTCGGTTGTGTACTGATGCAACTCGAGAAGGTTATAGCTTATGCCTCTCGACAACTACGGGTTCACGAAAAGAACTACACGACCCATGATTTGGAACTCGGAGCTGTGGTGTTTGTCCTTAAGATATGGAGGCATTACTTGTACGGTACCAAGTTTACCATTTACACCGACCACAAGAGTCTCCAGCATATCTACGATCAGAAGGAGCTGAACATGCGACAGCGTCGTTGGGTCGAGTTGCTTAAGGATTATGATTGTGCCATCAAGTATCACCCTGGCAAGGCCAATGTAGTGGCCGACGCCCTCAGCAGGAAAGAAACAGATAAACCCAGACGAGTGCGAGCATTGCAACTCACGATTCATGCCAACTTACCTGACCAGATTCGCGAGGCGCAACTCGAAGCTTTGAAAGATGATAATCTTCCATCGGAACTCATGCGGGGCATGAACAAGCAACTTGAAACCAGATCGGACGGGGTCCGATATTTTGAGAACCGGATTTGGGTTCCACAGTTCGGAGAGTTGAGAACTCTGGTAATGGACGAGGCACACAAGTCCCGATATTCTATCCACCCTGGCTCAGATAAAATGTACCATGACTTAAAGGCACTTTACTGGTGGCCGAACATGAAAGCCGACATTGCCACCTACGTGAGCAAATGCTTGACTTGTGCCAGAGTCAAAATAGAATACCAGAAACCATCTGGTCTACTGCAAAAACCGGAACTCCCAATGTGGAAATGGGAACACATCTCAATGGATTTTATTACGGGTTTACCTAAGACACCGACGGGATGCGATACCATCTGGGTGATCGTTGACCGGTTGACTAAGTCTGCACACTTCTTAGCGATTAAGGAATCGGACAAAATGGAAAGACTGACTCGTGTTTACATGAAAGAAGTGGTGTCTAGGCATGGAGTGCCTGTCTCAATCATTTCTGATCGAGATTCTCGTTTCACTTCGCACTTTTGGAAGTCGCTGCAAAGCGCACTAGGCACCCGTCTTGATATGAGCACAACTTACCATCCTCAGACGGATGGGCAAAGTGAACGAACTATTCAGACCCTGGAAGATATGTTGCGTGCATGCGTGTTGGATTTCGGAAAAAGTTGGGAACCTCACTTACCTTTGGTAGAGTTTTCGTATAATAACAGCTACCACGCAAGTATTAAAGCAGCGCCGTTTGAAGCGCTGTACAGACGGAAGTGTCGATCACCACTCTGCTGGGCAGAGGTGGGTGACAGCCAAATCACTGGTCCAGAACTGGTACTCGAAACTTCGGAAAGGATTATACAAATCCGAAATCGCATGGCAGCAGCACGAGATCGCCAAAAGAGTTACGCCGACAAGCGCCGAAAGCCTCTCGAATTTCAAGTGAATGACCAAGTGTTACTTAAAGTCTCACCTTGGAAAGGTGTGGTTCGCTTTGGTAAGCGAAACAAACTCAACCCACGATATGTTGGTCCCTACCGGATAACTGAGCGCATTGGTCCGGTGGCGTACCGACTGGACCTACCATCGGAACTCAGTGGCGTACACACTGTATTCCACGTATCCAATTTGAAGAAATGCTTATCCGATGAAACCCAAGTAGTCCCTTTGGATGAACTACAACTTGATGAACAGTTAGTTTCATTGAGGAACCAGTCGAGGTTTTGGATTAGGAAACCAAGATGCTCAAGCACAGCAAAATTCCAATCGTTAAGGTTCGTTGGCACTCGAGACGTGGACCGGAGTTCACGTGGGAACGCGAGGATCAAATGATGAAAAAGTATCCTCACCTTTTTGAAGGGCTGACCAAACACAGAAAACCGCGAAACCCGGCAAACCGTCAGAAATCACCGGAGGTATGAATTAAATTTCGGGACGAAATTTCATTCTACTAGGGGATGATATGACAAACTGAAAAATTTTTCTTACTTTTTCAGACACTCATCACGACTTGACTCAAATTTTCGGGACGAAAATTCTTTAACATGGGAATGATGTGACAATCGTCAATTTCAGGTTAACTCCGTTAACTCAACTCCGTCAATCAAACTTAAGATCATTGAATCTATAACGCACACCTCATTACATTTAATCTAGGGTTTAAATGACGCTTAACACTTACTACATGTGTAGTCTTTCGGGAATTGCACCGAAACGCAAACGAGTTGACACAAACGATTGGTGAATAAACGAAAAACGTCAAAACAGTAATTATGTGATAATTATGTGTCAGACTTATGTGTTGTGTGATAACATCGTTATAAACACTAACTCAAGATGTAAACAAGTTAGTTTAAGCTAGATAAGTAATACTTAGAAGTGGAGGGGCCAAAGTGTAACATAGTATTATTATAAATAATAATAATAAACCCTAACTTGTTATTTCTCTCCCTACACAAACCGATCAGCCCCTCCCCCCTTGGCTCCTTGGCTGCCGTCGACATACACACACATACATATAACAAATTTCAAGCTTTTGATTCAAGATTAAGGTGCTAGGAAGGTATAATCAACTATCCTATGCATCCTTTATACTTAATCTTGACTTTTATTGGGTTAATTACAAACCCTAGATGCCGATTTTTATATGTTAGTGTGTTCATATGATTTTGTTTGATTTGATGATGTATTGATGATGATTTGATAACTAGAATTGATATTGTTACATGTTAATTGTTGTGTCTTTGATTTGAGTTCAAACAAAAACCCTAATCATGTATGTAATGTGTAATTGATGTGCATGAATAGTGTTTATGGAGTTTAGAGTGTTATATGAATGCATGATGGTCCATAGATAGTTAATATGTTGAGTTTGGATGCAAACAGTTTCTGGACAGATTGTGTTATTGATGTTTAATTGACTGTAACGAGGTGTAAATGTGAAAACTGGTTGAGATTGTTGATACTACAGTAAACTAGGTTGAGTCTAGTTTCTAAAGAATATAAATTTGCAATTTTTGGACGTGGAAAAGTTAACTTTTATGATTTTACAAAAACGTTGTGCAAAGCTGAGCTGTTAGACCTACTGTTAGGTTGTTTTGTAAATGTTATATCTCATGAACTACGAGACCAATTGGGTTGGTTCCACTTCTGGAAGTTGACTCATTGAGTTAGGAACCTAACCCAAGTGGTTTTGCATTTATTGGATTTTTCGTTTAACGGGAATTTCAAATAACATTCTGTTGCGCATGAATTTGACTGTTATGAGTTTGCTGTAATGATTTGATGATTGTGAGAAACCTATGTGGAATAAAAATATAATAAAATATGTTCTGGAAACCTAAGACATATATGCTTTTGTGATGATTTTTGGTAAATTAATTGAGATGCTATGATCGGTGGAATAGCACAATCTTTCAAGTAGGATTTCTGTCTCGGTGAAACTAGCTGCTGAGTTTTGTGAAAATGCATGAAACATGATACTTGCTATGTTTTGACCAAATTGCCCTTGCGGGGAATAATTGCTAATTGATTGTCATGATTTGACCAAATTGCCCTCATGGGGAATAATGGCTAGTTAATTGTTATGTGTTGACCAAATTGCCCTTACGGGGAGTAATTGCTAGTGATGTACTTTATGAATACATGACACGTAAATAATTGTTTACACATGTAACGTATCACAAATACATTTGTTAAAGTCACACACAATTCACAAACGAAACACGAAACATGTTAGGTGCATAGGTATTATGTGCCGGGTCTAGAGACTCGATAATATTCCGACAATTAGAAAAATCTCTTTGTTGTTTTAGAACGCTAGAGAGAGTTTTTCTGTGACGCGCATCTTGGTGAATTATTTTGGGAATACTTCGCAAATAGTGAGTTTCACTTTCCCCTTTTAAACTTTTTTAAACGCTTTTCACTTGGGGGAGATAACATACTCCGAAACGCATTTAAGATTTTGTTAATATAGATTATATATCACTTGTAAAGACTAAGTGGCAAACGCAATAACTAAAGTCCTTCATTCACATCGAACCGTTTAATATTGGATAATAGCGAGTCATTGTTGAGTAGTACTACTGGGTTTGACAAACCCCACCCAACGCTAAACTCGACTGGAGGTCGAGTGGGTGTAATCTTGGCTAAACACATACCATGGTCTGGATGACCTGGTGGCAAGGCAAATGATAAACAGTCAGCTTCGGTGTCGAACACTTAGTGATACTTGTTTTATAGGCTAGCTACCTATAGATATATAATTGACATAACACTATCTGGTAACGCAAAACGCTGTAACGCAAAACGCTGTAACGCAAAACGCTGAACGCAAACGCTAAACGCTCTATTTTTATATAACTTGTGAACTCACCAACCTTGTGTTGACACTTTTAGTATGTTATTCTCAGGTAGCCGAGGCGGGCGCGCGGTTTAGGAACATGCATTGCTTGAAACACTTTTAACTATGCAAACTTATTTTTAACTGTTATCATTGGGTTTTAAGTCGTCCTGCGTGACGTAACATTGTTTGCTATGGTTTTACGCTTCCGCATTTAATTACTCGTAAACGTTTTCATGGTTTTGAAACTTTGTTTTATGGTTTGATTATAACTAATGATTCCGATCCTGTTAGTTCACACCCTTTGACGGTAAAACTCCGTTAGTGGATTTTGAGGGTGTGACAGCGTCGGGTGCTTCGCACATTTCCCTAGGACCACTGGGTACTAATTGTTTCTTGAATTTATGATTGAAGTTTCTCTCAGTGTTAGAACGATGAACACTTTCATCAAGATGAGAAGGATTTCGGTATGGATGAGTTCTAATAGTCTTATTTGAATACTGAGATTTACTTTTATGTGGCTCTCCTTTCATTGTATCAATCAGAGGAGTCATTGCGTTATGAATCATCTTGTATTTTGACTAGATACTGTTCAGGAATCTCTTTTGCAGGTTCTGATATATCCATGTTGCTTCTTTTAATTGAAGCTTCATCATTGTTTGCTTGATTGTTTGAGTCCGACATTTTGAAAACATAATTGATTTAGTATGGAAGAAAATCTTATTATATACTAGTGATAGAATGTTCAACACAACTTCATGAAGCTAAAACAGATGATACAATTACCAGAGATCTATTTGTCTATGAAACGTTTATAAGTTTGTCGTATTTCGAGAGAATTTCTTTCTGATCGTTTTCTTTTCTCGGACATCAACTATCTTTTTCTTGAGGTTGCTTGTCTCGTGTAGGGCACAATCCATATGTTTTTCCCTTTGATTAAGATCTGATGCTAGGATAATAGTATAAGATGATGCTAGGGCTCGATACATATTTTTCTCATTTCTTCAATATTGGATGCTTCCATCTTCACATTCTATATTTTCCATTATTTATTTTGAAGAAATTTTAAATCCATCATCTTTACTAAGTTTTCAAATTTTATTTAAAATTTCGGGATGTTACAAAAAAAGCGTCTTTGGTAAAAAGTCAAAATTGCCCTTAGGGCCATGGGTATTGAAGTATCTAGCATCAACTACTTTATCATTTAGGGTCCTATCCACCCATATTAATATTTTCTCACTCAACTCCAAACCCATGGCTAGCTCATTAACTTGATCACTCCCACCACTCCCAAAACATATATATAAAGCAGACCCACGTGGCTGACCATCAAACCACTTTAAACAACTCGACTCATTTACAGCCTGACTTAACTCAATCGTCTCAGACTGTATCAACGATCCAATCGGGTAAACCAACGGGTTACCAGATTGCCCATCTTGTAAAGCGTCAATTGCTCCACCCTCCAACTCCTTGAATCTGTTTACCACTATGCCATCAGCTATTACATACCTCTTAGTATTATGCAAAACCTTTTTACGACTGTGGGTTTGCTTGGAGAGGATTTGGACGGGTTTATCACTTAAAAACACTTACTTTACACTTAAATTGAAGATCCATTGAAAACTTTGAAGGCTTGGAGGCATCCATCATCATCATCATCATCATCATCATCATCATCATCCATTATCATCTTCCATCACCATTTAAGAAAGATTTATCACTAATTCGGTTAGATTGTTCTAGTTTAATCACGTGTTTGATATCTTCATCTTCTTTGATGTTCATTGTCATGATCATCATGAGCTAATCTTCCATTTACCATATTAATCTATGATGAAACTTAACTCTATTTGATGATTATATTGAATATATGATTTAGTTCTTTTTGGAAGTAATGATTATTATGCAACTATCCTTTGATGAAATATGTCTTGTCATCTTAATCCTCTAATTCAAGATTGATAATTTATATATTTAAAACAAATCTTTATAATCATTTATGATTTACTCAAGTTCTTGGAGACTAGGAATGGTAAAAAGAAAATCTTGATATTTTGTCCAAAACATGTTTCCTTGTATTGGACTTTTAAAAGATGAGATACATACTATGATCAATTTCTCTAGTTTTGGTAAATCTAATTCAAGATTGTTATGTACGATTGATTAGGGTATCATTCTAGTTACATAAATCATATGTTGAAGGAATCTGTAATTATAGTCTAATTAACTTAATCAAGAGGGGTTGTGTGACTAAACTATAATTCCCTAAAAGTTGTTAGGATTGGTGTTTGAGAAATGAAGTTAATCCTAATCTTTATACTTAAATTAACATTTTCGTGGTAGACATGAAGTTATGCATTCTACTTTCTTTTATGTCATAGGGTGATTCGCTTAGGAATGAGGTGGTTATTCTATCTTATATTCTTAAATCAAGTTAATCACATATTCCCAGTACTAATAATCAAAGAAGAGTTAAATAGATTCTTGATTTTGATTGTAACCTTCTTTTCTCGTCTAAAAGTCTACTTGTTCACTATATTTTACTTTAATTTAAACCAAGAACTAGTTTAAAAACAACCATTAATGATTATGTCATCCGATTAATTTAAAACCAAAGATTTATGACTAGAAATACTCCGTGTCCGTGGATCGATACTTGGTTCTTACCAATATTATTCTATATGTACGATAGGTACACTTGCTTATTTGTGCGTGGTTAAATCTTAGTAGAAATCATTTTTATATATTTAAAACACGATCTTGTGTGAAAACAATCAATATTTTATACACCCTCACGCACACATTAGATAGCAATAAGATCTACATGAGGAGGATCATCAATCGACTTAAGCATAGGTTTTGTATTGAAATGATTTGCAACTTCAAAATAATCATAAAATGGCATCTTAGAGCGAGCTTCCCAAATAAAAGGTTATAGGGCGACATCTTGCAACACATCCAAATGAGATGGTTAGAACTTAGAACCAAAACCTAAATCTATTTAAATTCAATTCGAATAGGCAATTATTAGATACAAAGAATTGCCAAATAACTTTCAAACAAAAAAGACAAAAAACTATTGCTTAGAATTTACTAATGGAAATCAAATTGAACGGTTGAGTTGAATTCACTTTATGGGCAGAACGTCTTGCTGGTAAAAGAAATGAGCATATAGGTCTTCCAAAAAGCTTCATTGTTGGTTGTCACAAACTTACGATGAGTCACACACTTATGTTTGGTTTTTGTTTTTGTTCTTTAGGTTTATGTTAGCTATTTGATATTTTCAGTTGAAAATACACACATCTATCGTTCATTTACATTTAACGAAAAAGAGGCTCATATCTATGTCACTTACCACAATATACAATATGCAAAATAAAATGGAAATAATCAATATTCATCTTAAGCAACTGGTTTTAACTATTATAGTGCATAAATGAATTTGTCACTTATATTCAAGTGACAGAATTGGTGCATAAAGGAAAACCTAATATGAAACACAGGGTTTGCAACGAAGATCGAACTGTACCAAACACCGCCGTTCAACGACAATAAGAGCTGGGGGGGGGGGATTCGAACCCGCGCCCCCAAAGTTTTAAACACATTGCCACTAGAAAAATGGGCTGGTGGCTAATCCAAGTTATAACCAGAACAAGAAATATTTAAACAACCAACTACAATACCCAGTTCAGCTATGTTAACCCTAGAAATCAAATCGGTCAATTCGTTAAACGATTGGCCGATTAACCTTAGGGTTAATGAAGACGACACTAAGAGGAATTGAAACATATAATTAATTACCTTATACACTATTCATACGATGGTTAATTGGTGATGACAGTGCCGATCGTAATACGATTCACAAACTGCTACTTACAAACTATGATAACACAATTCGTTAAAGGGGATATGTTGGCGCTGGAATAAGGATAATGTGTGCAGGTTTAATCGAATTATAATGATTTTTATAATGTATATTAGTTTACGAGTATAGACGGTTCGTTATAATAAGAAATTCGAATCAATTTAATCGATATAACATAATTACGAACGTCGGTGTGCCGATTATGACAAGATTAACAAGTCTAATAATTTGATTTCCAAGTATATGACGAGAATTATGGTCCAAGAATGTTAATCGGGTCATGGGTCGCAAATCTGGGTTTGATACATGGGTATTATAAACGGGTTCAGGGGAAAATAATAATATATTTCTAGATTTGTAGATCAGGCCCCTCTATTATGAAGATGGAAGCAAAAATGGTTTAAAGTATTGTTTGGGTGGAAAATGTATATGTCTGAAAGTTAATTATATATTTTAAATAAATATAATAAACAAATGATAATAATATAATAATATATTGATAAACGCAATATTTTATTGATAATATTTCCCGAACAACGAAACGGGTCGGGTATTTGATAAAAATATTAATTTGAAAAATCCGAGTTGTTACATTTTCAAGACTGTAATATCTCTAAATAAGCGTAATTTCGGAAACTATTTATAATTTATATCTATAGGTAAATATAGTCCTAAGAAATAAAACAAGCTGAAATACGAAGAAAAACGGAGATAAACGGTGATAACAAAACTCAACACACCCCATGGTGAATTAAGACATGGCCATGCCTAGAGCATACGAAGTAAAAACAAAAATCAGGAAATCAAGACATGGACATGTTAACCAAGAAAAACCCCATGTTATTAAAAGCAAGAAGAAAAAACAAAATAGAAGGTTTTGAAGCAAAACACGGCAATGTCTTCCCAAAACACGACCATGCATTCAGTACAAGAGAAAATGACAAAACTGGATGAAATTTGGACTATTGTGGACTCAACACGGTCGTGCCTTGCTTAACTCGGTCGTGTTAACTCTTGATTTATGACCTGGCAAAGAGCATTAAATGCAGTAGGACAAAAAATGTCAACACGACCGTGCATTGGCAAAACACGACCGTGCCCAACCCAACACAGCCGTGTTAGCCTCTGTTGTACAATCTGACAACGAGCATTAATTAAAACATGAAAAAAAGTCACCACAGCCGTGCGCGTTAAACACAGCTGTGTTTTGGCAGCCAAATCAGCCTATAAATTGAATGATCATCTTCCTCATTCAACACACCTTGAAGAAGCATTAAATAAACATTCCACTTCATTTATTTTTCTCCAACCACCTCTTTTCACCACCATTAATCAGGGAATTAATCTCATCCATCCAGCCCTTGAAGATTAAGGAGATTAAGCTTTTGAGAGAAGTCATTAGTATCAAAGATTAGTCATCCAAATTAGTTAGATTGTTTCAATTTGATCATGTTTGTATCTATTACTTTGATATTTATCATTATGCTTATTAGTAACTGATGTGGTGAAAACAGTCAATTAAATATTAACTAAATTAAACAAGTAATAAAAACTTGACTTAAGACTCAACTAAGCAAAACACCGGCAAGTGAACCGGTCAATTGTACTAAAGCTAAGTAAGTCCGGAATATCGAACCCACAGGACTCTATAAATTACGTAAATTAACTAGTTAGACTCGACTTATGACACGACTATTTATTATTAATGTTCTAAGGGGGATTTTAAACTACTATTAAATTAAGAAAGTAAATAAACAAGTAAACGAGAAACAAGCAATCAAACACAAGATTGAAACCAATAAGAGAAGGAATCTATCTAGGTAAGAATCCCATGCATCAACAATCATCAAACAATGGACAAATAACATGATTATGAAAACTGATTTCTAAACATATTCATCTAACAAAACCCTAAGGACCTTTGACTGAATCAAATGAAATCCCAAAGAACAATTATTAGATTATTAAGCAATCATTATTATTGATTTCCGCAAAGTTATCAAATAGGGTTAATTAATAGTATCTAAAGCAAGCAATCTTACGAAACACTAAACCCTAGATAACTTGATAAGCTAAACATGACATCATGAACATGGATCAACACAATAAGCAAGAATATTGTCACTAACTATCCTAGCATGCAATTGACCAAGACACATGAACAATTCCTCACCTTACAGCTATTGGAATTTAGAAAAACATTTAAAACCCTAACCAACTATAAACAAGCTTCTATGATCTAATAGGCCTATTCAACCATAATAATCAAAACACCAAGTAATTGATTAAACATGAACCCTAATGTCTAAAGAACACAATCAATAGAAAACAAGATCCATGTGAAGCAATAGTTAACAATCAATCAAGATAATAAATATTCATATGCATCATGAAAACAAAATCAAGTCTTTTACTATTAATAAAACGAAACCATAATCAAACAATTATCCAAAGCAAGAATCAAGTCGAAAACATGTTCATCAAACCTAGGTAGACATGAAGTCTAGCCTAGCATAGTTATAATCAAAGAACTAAACCAAAGAACAAAAGGAAACATCATGAAAGATAATGAACAAGAACAAAGATAAAGAACGAAAGAACCCGTCTTAATCGATCCTTGAACACCCGTATGAAAGCTCGATGATCTCCCTTGATTCCTAGCTCCAAAAACACCTTCAACTTGGCTCTAACCTCTCCAAAATAGGCTGGAATGATTGTGTCTTCGGCTAGGGACATAATGATGTTTATATAAGCGAATACCGGGCTTGGGCTTGCAAAAACGCGCAGACCAGTAGGCCTAGGTGCCGCGCGACCGCCTTGGACTTTTGCCTTCGCAGGGCGCGGCGCCCTAGTCTACGAATTTTTGCTTGTTATTTGTTATTAAATCATCTTAGATCTCTTTCTTGAACATAAAGTAACATTAAGAACCTTCTAGATCATCTTTTCCTTGACTTTCAAACCACCATCTACATGAAAACAAATCAAAACGCTAAGTGGAATAATCATGTAGTCATTAACGAACAAAACGAACTCAAACTTCGCATGAAAAGATAGAAAGAATTAAGGCTTAACATTCAAGACACCAAACGATATAAAACATGTAAATATATGAAATACTTGACTCAAAACCTAAATTAATAAAAGATAAACCAAAACACGAACTAAAACGAACTCAAAATATTAAATAAACATAACTTTACAAGGGATCCAAGATGTATAAATAGACGTATATCAGTAACTAAACTTCCAAAGTATAATCTTGGTTTATAATGAATTTTAATTGAAGTATAATAATGATAGTAAAACATGTGATTGGTTTTTAATAATTAATTGTTATGTTGCAATTATTACTTGATGATGAAAGTTAGAATACTCTTAAAAGATACCCCAAGTTCTAAGCTTGACGATAAGCCGAGAAATTGCTAGTCTTGCGGAGCGTTGGCGAACCTTAAAATAGACACCAAGACCCCGAACTTGATGATAAGTCGAGAAATCGCTAATCTTGTGAGGACTTTGTTGATAAATTAAGAATCCTTAAAATCAATCCCCAAATACTGAGCTTGACGATAAGCAAGGGGAACTGCCACTCTTGTGAGGGTTTGGGAAATAACCTAAGAATCTTTTAAAGAGCCGCCAAGATTCCGAGCTTGATGATAAGTTGAGAAATCGCCATTCTTGTAAGGGTTTCGTTTGGGGGGGGTATGAATCTTAATATTGACATTGATAAAATGGAATATTAATAGTGATTGACCATTTTAGAATGAGAATTATCAACAATGTTGTAAAAACGAATTGTTTGTGTTCATCCACTAGGATTGGTTAATTACTCGTTAAGTGAGTGTGCAATATAACCTATTTTAAAGCAACTACTGAGTGGTTATTACATGAGTTATATAATTGTTCAAGAGTTGCGTGGGTTAATACTTGGTAATTCAAGGTTAATCCTTTACAACTCAACTAATCTTAATTGGTATTTTAGGTATAATACAAAGGTTATTTTTACTAAAATATCAAGGACAATTCACTCAGTAATTTAAGGATTGTCTCATCTTTAAATTGAGTTAACTTATCTTTATCAAAAACCACTTGCTTACATAAAATTGATGTTTTAGTAAAAGGGATCATGAGTTATCTCTTTCTTTAATTATCATAGAATAACATGACTAACGATATTATTCTCATATTAATCACCATAGAAAGCTCAAGGCACATGTTTACTAATTAGTTATTAAATCAAGTTAAGAGGAGTTTTAACCAATATGATACACTTTTATCTTTGATCTTCTTTCTACCTAAAAATATAAAAACCCAAAAATATTGTCTTTTAATTTTAATTTACGTTTTTTTCTTTAAATTCAAACCAAAACCAAAATGATTTTCACTTTCGGTTAAATAAATACAACGATTTAGTAGTAAAAATCTATAAGTGTGTTCGTGGATCGATACTTGGTTCTTACCTATACTTTACTACATATACGATAGGTACAATTGCCTATTTATGTGTGGTTTATTTAAGATAATAATCATTTTTATTAATTTAAAACTCAACATTGTGTTAACTAATTGAAAAAATTAACATATTTTTCATATTACACCTACCACACATCATTTTCATGTTGAAAGGGAACGGGATGTGACAACATCATGTGCTTAGTGGGGAGACTGTCTGCATGGTGTCGTTGCTTCTCGACCTCATTGGAGAGGGAGGATGACGACAGACCTTCTCTCAGCTTTCTCTCCTTGGTCTCCCACTCCAACACCCGAGAAGATTTCTCTCTCTTTGTGTTATAGTGTCTTGCTTTTGCAACAATGGATATGCATGGAAAAGGTCTTTTAACAGGATTCATAACACCGGGTAAATGTTGGATTAACGACGAGGTTCTAATTGCGAAGGAATGATGACTGCAGGTGCTTAAAGTGCAAAATTGCCACAAGTATTTATCCAACAAAACGGTGATGACCAGAGGGGTGCATTTTGCACTTAACTTAATATTATATTAATTATTACCTATAAAGATAGATAAAAATAAAATGATTACATGAATAGTTCGGTTAAAAGAGTATGTGTATTTTGAGTAATCGAGTTGGGTATTGCCAAACTGATACTCATCCCAACTCTCATGCCCACTAATGTTTTCAAAGCGAATATCGTTTTTGTCCTGTTCAAATCTACAACACTGGATGCCAATTATTGTGATTGAACAAATTGGGTTTTAAAGTAGGTGAATGTGTTCGGTTGGAGAACTCAACTTGGAAGAATTGCCACACACACTACTCTACTGAGACGAAATATTGCGGTGAGTACGTATGTCCTTTTTGCTCATACTTTGATAAAACGTATAAGAAATATCAGTTATTTGTTTGGTGACGGATACAATTTGGCAAGATGTGGCCCGCTGGTGTAAACTTGCACATTTCTTCGCTTTCTCTATCAGTGATATTTTATGAATTACAGAATATATTCGAGTCGAAACCAAACATTAATGAGTTACAATATTGTGTATTTGGAATGCAAAAATAACACGATTTTAATGAAGCAACATGAGCCAAATTAAAATCATGGATGACGTAACAATTCTAGGTTTCTATGGGTAGGTGCAAGATCAAATGAAATTGAAGATTTTTTTTTAAGCAGCTAAAATGAAGTTGAAGTTGAAGTTGAGTGTATCAATTGATGTAAATTCAATGTAAATGTAGGTAAGCTTCCTTTTTGTTTTTTAATAACTATTTAATTTGCTAGTTTGTGGAATATCCTGCCACATTATTTTTTTTCATCACAAAAAGTTCTGGTAACCACCCCAAAACAAATTATTGGTAGTTTGTACATGTAATATGGTCAACAAGATATAGATACGAAAATCAGTGAATAATATTTTAAAATGTATTAGGTATAGTATTGTTGTCCGATAGAATTGAAATTCAAAATTTTAATTATGTCGTGATTATAATCGGAGACTCAAGTTTGATTTCAACTTATATTATTTTGGGTGGATATTGGCAATAATGGATTTGATCTAAGCTTTGCGAGGTTGTCAGTTCGTAACCCGAGCCCACCCGGGTTTTCATCACACCGTGTGTTACGCCAGAGAGTGCTTAAACCAAACTCTAAAGTTATGCTCTTGTGGCGGCACAACGACTATCTAGTGGCACTCAGCGATGTGGTTTCCCGAGGAACGCCCAAACCAAACTCTAAAGCTAGCGTGGGCCTAGTTAAGACAACATATGCTGGCCAGAGTGGGGCATCGAGGCTCTCTAAAAATTTCTAGAATACGATAGCCTAAAATACTAAAAATTCGTCGTTTTAAGAAAATATATGGTCAACCAGATAAAACATAGGAAAATCATTGAGTAATTATTTTAAAATGTATCAAACATAATATAATAAATAATCTAGTATATTTTTATCCTATAAACATGCTACCATTTATGCGGCATTAAAATTTAAAAGGTATAATACGTATGATGCGATGATGCCCAAACTTAATGCGTTGTAGTTTCGAAATATTGAACCTCATAATACTTTCTTTATCCTACTGATAATAGCTAATGATGCTCAGCAATGTATTGGTTCGGACAACGGTTAACCATCAACGGAAGTCAATGTTAAAACTTTGTAGTCATGTCACATAAATAAAAAAGAAGTTATATTTTTTATTCTTATGAAAATCACGTGTACAAACTAAATTTTGTTTTTTAGCTTGGAAACTAATTCATCTAGTGTTTTTGTTGAACACCCTTTTTTGCTAAGCACGCTAAAAGCCGCTTCATGAAGCTCTTGAGTCCGAACTCGGATCGCTCTCCCTTCTTCTCCTACTAATAAACTCTTGACAACCCGAACAATCTCTAAACGATCCACAATTCCATTTCCATTTGGCTTAACCCTCAACGCAACTTTCAGACCCTCGGTCAACATTACAGCATTCATCTTTTGTTCAGCATAAAGTGGCCACACAATCATCGGTACCCCTTGAACTATAGTTTCAAGAACTGAGTTCCAACCACAGTGAGTCACAAACCCTCCCGTTGAGCTATGACACAATATCTGGGCTTGTGGTGCCCAGTCGAGCACCACCAGCCCACGATCTTTAGTATTTTCTAAAAACGTCTTTGGTAAAAAGTCGAAAGTGCCCTTAGGGCCATGGGTATTGAAATATGTAGCATCCGCTACTTTATCATTTGGGGTCCTAACCACCCATATGAATCTTTGCTCACTCATCTCCAAACCCATGGCTAACTCATTGACTTGCTCATTAGAAAGGGTCCCACCACTCCCGAAACATATATACAAAACAGACCCACGCGGTTGACCATCTAACCATTTTAAGCAGTTCGACTCATTTACACCTGACTCAGATTGTATCAACGGTCCAACCGGGTAAACCGGCGGGTAACCGGATTGCCCATGTTGTAAAGCTTCAATTGCTCCACCCTCCAACTCCTTAAAACTATTTACCACTATACCATTAGCCATCACAAACCTCTTTGTATTATGCAAAACCATTTTATACGCTTCATTACTCCGGTCCTGAAGCGGGTCAAGCAAGTCCTTACCATGAAGCGGTATGCAACCTGGCAATTCAATCGGGTCGGGTACGTCTCTATACTCGCATGAAACTGTTTGATCAAGCTTTGGCAAATGAAGAAACAAAGACAAAGTCATGGCGGATGCCGGGAAGAAAAGATAATGTGGGACCCCGAATTCGACCGCAACGTCAAAAGCATCGGTTCCAAACAAATCAACGAATAAAGCAACGAGATTTTTGTTTGAAATCATGGTTTTGATGGTTTCTTGAAGGGGGGTAATGGACCGGGCCACCATGAGGGTTATTCGTGTTTCGATTTTGGTATTTTCGGGTAAATCATCGAAATTTACGGGTGGGAGGAGGGTGTAGGATATGGGACCAGGAAGAGAATCAAGAAACTGAAGCTGTGAACCGGATAAAGGACCGTCGTTTGGAATGATGAAAGTTGAAGAAAGATTATGTTTTGATGCTAGTCGTTTTGCGAATTCGACTAGCGGGATGAGGTGGCCCATACCGGGGCTAGGGACGATGGCAACATGTGGTGGTTTCTCCATTGAAATCGGTGGGGTGTGTGTGTTGGTGGTGAATGAATGAATGGATGGATGTGTTAATACTGTTATAAATAGGTCACATGCATATTGGACGTAGCTTATGATAATGTATAAGTGGTTGTGGATTGTTGAAATGTAACAAAGAAAATTGTATTTGAACAAGTTGAAAGTAACGTTTTATAAGATTTGAAATTTTAACATATTTGTTGACAAAATAGTTAAGTTGAAAACTTGAAATGACATAAGAGATTTCAAAATTTTTAATTATATATTTACAAAACAATTATATTTGGTTGGTAAAGTTGATAAGAGAAGTTAAAATATAACACTAGTAGTGGGGATGGGGTTGGTGACTGTGGTGTTGGTCGTGGGGGTGATAAAGGCTATGGTAGTGACAATGAGGGTGGCGGTGATGATGGTCGTGGACGTGGTGGTGATGGTTGCAGCATAGAGAAATTCCCATTCTTTTGACTTGATTATTCTTTTTTAAGAACGTCGAGTTTCTTCACTATCTAGAAGAATAGTTGAAATGTCATGCAACCAAACATGTATGAAGTATAATTTCAATGAACCAACCACCACATGAAATCATCAAGGTGACAATGGGACAATCTCATACTCACTTGTAAAAACTGTATCCCATACTTTGCTGAATACCATTGGGTATCTGTCGAGTATAAGAATGCAAATGAGCCAATCCGCTAATGTGTTACTCGAGATCGCTTCGCTTAAAGCTCAAATCGAGCAAAGTTTAATGAGCCCGAGCATGTACTCGAGCATAAAAATAAGTTTGTTTAATAAACATGCTAAATCTTAATATTCACTTATCAAGTTTAAGCTGGTTCGTGTGCCTAAACATTTACCGTTAAAAAATCACCAAGTTTGATCTACGAGATAAAGATATGGAAAATCACTAACTATAGTTTTAAAATATAATTATAATTGTGTCGCTTGATAGAGTTGAAATTTAATTGATTTTAATGTTTAGTTATTCGTCATTAGAGCATTCTTAGCAGCTTCTCTAAAAGTTTTGTGAGAGAAATCTCTAAAAATTTTGGAGAATGGTAAGTGGTTCTGAGTAGAGAAGAGAAAAAATTTAAAGATATATGTAAATTTTGAGTAAATTTGGAGAAACACTGTTCATTCTCTATTTATTTTTTAATATATTTGAAAGTGGTTGTGAGTGGAGGAGAGATAAAATATAACAAAGATGTAAAAAAGTATTATTTAATTGTATATGAGAAATAAATATGTAGTGTTTTTTAATGTAATTATAAAGACAGAGATGGAGAAGTTGTTCAGCTTCTCAAAAAATTTTGTGAGTGAAATCTCTAAAAAAATTTAGAGAATGATAAGTGGTTGGGAGTGAAGAAGAGTATTAAATTTAAAAAGATTGGAAAATTTTGAGTAAATTTGGAGGAACAATGTTCGTCATCTATTTATTATTTAATATATTTGAAAGTGGTTGTGAGTGGAATAGAGAGAAAAGATAATGAAAAAGATGTAAAAAAGTATTATTTAATTGTATATGATAGATAAAATGTAGTGTTTTTTAGTGTAATTATAGAGATAAAGATAGATGAGCTGTTGTGAATGCTCTTAGTTATGGCCAAGTGCCATCACTAAATAATTAGTTTAAAAAATATTATATAATTATATACTGTTGTCTGGTATGGCGTTAAGAATTGAAGCTCATCATCATCATCATCATCATCATCGTACTCAGTAAATACCACCAATAGCAAAGCTATGATAGGGTCTGAGGAGGGTAAAATGTAGACAGCCTTACCTATATCTTACCCTCCTCAGACTCTACCATAGCGTTAAGAATTGAAGTTGATTTGTTTTAATGTTCAACTAGATTAAAACCTAGGGGTGAGCACGGTTCGGTTCGGTTATTGGGTGAAAGCCAAATCGAAACCGAAGCTATCGGTCATTTTAGAATACCAACTGATTGGTTTTCGGTTATTCGGTTATTTGATTTCCGGTTATTTTCTATTTTTTTCATTGTAAGTAGACATTACAAAAAAAAATCAAAAGAGTATAATACATCATATATATTGAGTTCAAAATATAAAAATAGGCACGTGTTATGTGGAACCAAACAAATACAAAGTTATTTAAATAGTAGAGTTTAAAATTTAACAAAGTTTCTAATAAAAAAAACACTAAAAGTTTGGCCCGAATCTTCATTGATTATCTTATTCATCTTCAAAGTTTAGACCCAATATTTATCACCGTCAATGGTAGATTCTTTTGTGTTTTGTTTTCGGTCATAACATCTTAAAAAACACGTAGGAAACATAGGTTCGATTAATTGGTTGAGTTTGGTTTTTTTTCGGTTTTTTTAAAACGGATAACCGAACCTAAACCCAAAAATCAGTTTATCGAAAAGCTAAAAAATTAACCGTCGATTATTGCTTCGGTTCAGCTTTGTCGATTTGGTCTTTATGGTTATTCGGTTTCGATTCAGTTAATTCGGTTTTCCGCTCACCCCTATTAAAACTCGTGTGATATATAGATGGTTAAAAAAGATATAAAAAGAATGTTTTATAATTATTTTAATAATATGCCGTATGGATTTATATTATAATCACCAATTTAACGGATTATTTTACATAGGAGAAAGTTAACGTACAAATTAAATTAATGTACTAACTGTGAGAATCAAGCAATGCAATTAAATATATTCAAGATGTGTACTTATATAATTGTATCATAGTGTAATTACACTACACTGTATATATAATCACACTACTTGATTCTCACAATTAACACGTTAATTTAATTTGTATTTGATCCAAACTCATTTTACATAAATATGTCGGAATGATAAAAATGAATGCTAATAAAAAACATTTTAATAACACAAATAATAAGATATATAAACAATTATACAACTTTAAATGAACATACAAAATACAATTTTCTGAATATTTCCTTACATACAACGTTTTTAGTCATGTTTGTGACTTTACCATTCTTATCTAATATTAATAGTTTTTGTCATTCTCTATTTTAAAAATTCAAAAATGAATGCAACAACATAATTTTAAAACTTTTACAATATAACACAAGTCATAATATATTTTAATTTCAAAACTTCATTTACTAATCATCTAGTTCTTGTAAACTGCTCAAACTTTTGCTGCATCATTTCTTCACTTCCTCATCTTTCATTTGTTGTATTCATTATTTCATAACATTAAATTACGTTTATAACTTCTTAACATATTTGATACTATTTTAAAACAACTTGTTTGAACCCAAACTCGTCACACTCATAACCCAGGTCGAACCAATCTCATTTTACTCAAAAACCCATTGACATAGAACTTGTTTAAGAGATTTGATTTGTTTAAATATCTGTTGATATAACAATTATGTTGTTAAAATGTGACATAGTGGTGGGGATGTGGGTGGGGGTGGTGACTGGTGACCACGATGGTGGTCGTGGGGATTTTGGGTGGTAGAGGCAGTGGTGATGGGGAGAGTGGCGGTGATGATAAGGGGTGCAAACAAGTCGAGCTATTTGTGAACTACTTGAGCTTGAAATGAGGCGAGCGTTTTCGAGCATGCCACATGTAGGTGACCGGGTTGGACCCATTAGGCCTGTGGTATTCATTATTATGTAATGAGTTTATGGGATTACAATTAGGGTTTTATTCGAGTTAGGGTTCATCTAGAGACACACACGAGATGAAACCGAGTTAGGGTTAATCTAGATGCAACCAAGTTAGGGTTCATCAAGAGTCATATCGAGTTAGGGTTTGAGGTCTGTAATCAGTTTTTTGAGTTATATTTTCTGATTAATATAAACGAGAGTTAGTCGTTTAATTCGTGTTTGATTCTCGATCCAGGACTTGAGTTGGTATCAGAGCCAAGTTCAAGAAATCGATAAGGTGACCGGAGACTCAAGACATCTATCAAAGTCATGATTTATAGGGAGGGTTTGGTCAAAGCTGTGATCGAGGTACGTAAACTTATTCTACCAAAGGAGCTACAGGAATTTAGAAACGAGATACTGTGGACAAGCTTTGGACATGTTGTAAACGATTTCTTCTCTGTTTTGCTAACTAAAAGAAAGAAAAGAAAAGGGAAGTTTCTCGTAAAGCCTTTTAAGATTAGAAAAGAAAAGGGTTGGTAGCTTTTGGTTAAGAGGGAATTCTTTTTGTGGTTGCTTCGAGATTCTTCAAAAGAAAAGAATACGAATATTTGTTTTCTTTTTGGTTAAGCAAGTAGGTTTGACCATCATTGACTGATTTGTTTATATTTTAGGTTGGACAAGCAGGTTCAATTCAGAATTCGTTTTTACACGGGTTGAACGAGTTATGTTTCGACCAAGGGTTTGATATTTTGAATCGATTCAAAAACTTAATAAGATCAAGAAGACTTATGTTCGCCCGATTAGATGACCGAAATTGTAGCCAATGGAGTGGTTATGAGATGTCATATGTCCGAGTGAATGGTCGGGGACAGGGTCACAGAGGTAGTCGAGTTCGAGAGAGTTGAAGAACACATCTATGGATCAAGAAAAATTTTGGGGAGATCAAGGCTAAGATGGTTGTGAAACCGAGAAGGTCAAGTTCGTGGGTCAAATCAAACAGGGCGAAAGAGACATGCTCGGAGTTGAAGAGCCTCCTATTTCGAGTCAGAAATTAGGGGGGTGATTATTGGAAGTAATTTCCAACTTAATAGGCCTGTCACATGTAGGTGACCGGTTTGACCTATTAAGCCCGTAGGATTCATTATTATGTAATGGGTTTATGGGGTTACAATTAGGGTTTTATTATATTTGGTAATGTCTTGGCTAGCAAGTTAAGTTAGTCTATATAAACCAAGTTATGGTTAGACATTATAGAGTGTGGTGTGAGGTGCAACCGAGTTAGGGTTCATCTAGAGACACACACGAGACCAATTGATGTCTAGCTGGGTTGGATAAGGCTTGGGCTTTCCTATGGGAGGTCTCAAGTTCGAATCCCACTCTGGGCGGCCTTGAGGTACCCGTCACCAATGAAGTTCTACTAAGACAGGGAAGCCGTAGTGGCGCGGGTTCGATCCTGAGGGTCGGTCCAGATCTGTCGCAGACTGAATGGAGGTGTTTTACCGGCGTCATACCTCTTGCGGGGTGGGGTGATAGGTATCCAAATGGGTACCGGGATAAGGGTTCCCTCCTCCAACCCTTTTTTTAGAGACACACACGATATGTAACCGAGTTAGGGTTCATCTAGATGCAACCAAGTTAGGGTTCATCAAGAGTCAAACCGAGTTAGGGTTTGAGGTTTGTAATCAGTTTTTGAGTTATATTTTCTTATTAATATAAATGAGAGTTAGTCGTTTAATTCATGTTTGATTATCGATCCGGGCCTTGAGAATACTCGTTGGGTATCTGTCAAGTATAAGAGTGTTAAAGAGTGAGTCCGCTAGTGAGCTATTCGAGATTGGTTTGCTATAAGCTCAAACCGATCCAAACTTTAATGAGCATAAGCTTGAACAAGAGCGTAAAAATAATCTTACGTAATAAATGAGCCATATCTCAAGATTCATTTATCAAGTTTAAACAGGTTCGCAAGTCTAAACAAACCAATTATTTATAATTTTATTTCATGTCTGAAATATATAATAATTGTTATATATAAAAGTTGGACTATAATTGTGGTTTTCAAATTACATTTTCCACTATTTAAACCCCTTTCTGATAATAATGCAATGCACTGATTATTATACAATAATGTCCCAGAGGGGAATACCCATCCCACCTTTAACTAAAACCATCACGATCTAATTTCTAATCACATAAATCAATCCAGACGCAATTCACACGCAAGGCTTGTGTCACATAGCGATTGTGATTTTTTTCCCGAACACTCGTATCTATATAGATATATACTCATAATAGTCTGTTTGGTACGGTATCAGTATCAAGATTTTAGGGTTCATGTACTTAAGGGTACACGTAGGGGTATTTCGGTACACGGTACCATTTAGAATATATAGGGGTTTTTATTGAAATGCATGACGCTCAACCTGTGTGTATCATCTTCAAGCGGTTCAAGGCTTCAAGCGGTTACGGTCTAATATAGTTTATTGAATGTATGTACCGTATCGGTACCCGCACCAATTTAGTACTTGTCGTGTATCGGTTACCCATACCGGTACCCGGACCGATTCAGTTTAGTATTTGCTCGCACGGTATCGATACTAAGCTAATTGAATATATTTTATATATAAAAAATAATAAAATCAAAGTGGTACCAAAACGGCTATTGTATTGAGAGTAGCCATTCAATAAAATTCGATACGGCGCTCGATATCCAATTTTACTACTTTTTTGTACAAGTACTTCGGTATCGCAGTACCGATCTCATCCCTAGTTTCACAAACAAGCACATAATTTTTTTGTACTTCATTAGACAAAACTTGTAACTTGGAAGGCGGGTAATCATTTAACATGAATCTATTTGGTCACGATTATATTAAGTCTAATAGTTTATGCAACACTCCCTAAATTTCAAACGAGAAGCTGAAAGACAAACTAAATGCAAGCTCACATGGATATTACATTGGCAGCAGGGTCAACTGATCATAGGTATTTTTTTCTTTATTCTTATATGTATGTAATGTATATTACGGTTTTTAATCGACCTTTGAGAATTTTGAATGACGACCCCTAAGTTTTTAAAACTTAATAAAAAAAAGATAAATCTATGTAGTTATTCTTTTTTAATTAGGTCATAGATGCAATTGCTAAACAAGTATATATAATCGATTGAAACATGATTTCATTGAAGCCGACTTAAACCACCAATTTTGAGGGCTTCATGGTTTTAAAATATTTTTTTTACCAATATAATATATTATGCCTTTGTTGTTGTGAACAATGCTGATGTGATGTAGATGAAACTGACATCAATGTGGATGATTAGAAGACGAGATATAAAATCAAACTCGAAGTAGATAGAGATGAAACAATATGTTACCATCCAAGTCCCATCAATTATTTTGATGAGAACGTCTATGGGATCAAGTGCTGAAACTAACGGAGACGTGTATGCTCGTCATGTTATAAAACAAGCACCTTTCATGTCAAAAGCTAGTGTGCACACTTTAAAATCCTTTCAAAGACGTAAAAGAATATTTACAGTGATAACTCAAAGTAAATTGTCAAAGTAGTTAATTCAGAACAAGCTTTAATGGGTAATCGACTTAATATAACATTTATATTTCCGTCTATATATGATATTGAGACATATAGAGCATCAAGTTTTGATTAGCTTTTATATATATATATATATATATATATATATATATATATATATATATATATATATACATATACTAGTAGATACCCGCGTGATGCGGCGGGATCCACAAAACCGCTCGCAATACGACAATGTTTCAGATCAAGTAAAATGGACCCTTCAAGTTGAGGCGGTAGGTTGCGCTGACTCGGGTTTGCCCATTGCGTCAACAATTAAAAAAAACACAAATTTTATAAACATTGTTTAAACATCGTAAAGGAATGGTGCAATTTCAAGTTTAATTAGCAATTATGCATAAAATATGAACTGCTTAGTCTGCTTTGCATCAAGGGTGTTGCGATAATTTCAATTTATTTCAATGCACACTGAAGAAAAGAAAAGCACAATCCAATTAGGTTGATTTTCACACACATATGTATGTATATATGTCGTGTCAACCCCATGATTATTTTATTAAAACAATAGCTATAGAGTTGAAGACACCTACATACATCTTTAAATAAAGCATAAAATCAATCCCATTAAAATAAATCCAAAATTAAGCGACATACAAATTAATCAACAAAGTTGTATCAGTATAAACTAAAAATCTAATATGAAGGAAAAGAGTATAATAAAAATAAGTTATTTGAAAATGACATCCATAAAACTTGTTTTTCAAATAAATTTTTATCTTAAATAATATATTAATAATCATAGTATTACCAACTATCCAAAATTTGAACCTAAAAATCCACTATTCTAAACTAAAACTAATCCTTATACACATATACCATAATGTTATTATACTACACCATCATAAAAATAATTATATCAAAATTAGGATCGAGATATTGTATAATAATGCCTTAACGTACGATAGGTACGTGAGACGCTCAAAAGCAAAACCTAAAAACTCAAAAAAAACGCTCAACCAAAATCTAAAACGCTTAGACAAAACCTAAAATGCTCAAATCCGTTTTCGTGAAAAAAAAGTATATTATTGATTGATTAACGATCAAAAACTGTTTTTTTCGTGAACCAATGATTAATTGGATATATATTGACTATTCCGAGATGTTGGGATGTGATTTCATGGATCGATTTCATGCAAAAAGCAGATTCGCGTACCTATGATACGATAAGCTATTATTGTATCGAATATTTTCCCATTAAAATTAATTATCATTAATATAGAATAGTTATTAACTTTATGCTTATATCAAGGTCCCCGTATTTTTTTTCTTTTTTTACGTTAAAGAGATTCATATTTATTTAATGATTTTCAACTAATCAATTGGATTAAGTAAAATAATTATAATCCCTTTGTAGCTTGGTCTCAAAAATACAGTAATTTTCTTTTAATTGCTATAGTAGTGTCATCTGACTAAATACAAATAGAATTTAGATGAGATGTTTTATAAATCTCCATGCTTTTGATTGTCGAAATTACTCAACGAAATAAAAAAAAGAAATACTTGACATTAAACCAAATAAATCCCGAGCATAATACCATGTTGGCATCAATGATCTAACAATTCATCAAAAAGAAAAAAACATTTTGCAAACGCGACACTTGATTTTTGTGTTTGTAAATATAAACTCTTCAGATATCAAAACCGATGTTGCTAAATAAGTACAAGACTTGCAAACAATATGCCCATACTCAAAACATATGAATGAAATGCGGTGTTCTGGTGACAAGAAATTGAAATACAACAGAAATAAAGATGCATTCAGGCTACAAGATTAATTAAATTCAGATCATTATCATACCAAACAACTTGGCAAGTGAGATTGTACTCCAAGCTTGCATAACCTGGAAGCACTGATCTCAGCACACATTATTTGAACCTGCAACTTGGACTTAATGTTTATCTCATTAATATATATGTGCACCTGCAATAACAAAATACATAAACATAAAAATAAATTAAAATCCTGCAATTAGTAATTTGAAAACCAAAATAATCTTAGCTTATTTTATCATATTTCTAAAGCATATTTTTAAGAGCTATAGCATTCATAATAATATAATATACTCATGCTTGTTTATACGAAGTATATGTATAAATATACAAGTATTCCACTAAATGCATAAAATGTTTATATTTCAACTACCTTTGGGCTTTGTGTACCCAAACCAGTGTCCCCCACGCCCCAACAACTGTTTAGCCAGAAAATGGTTGCTAAAATCACACCCAAAAACATACTGATAACTTAATATCATTATTTTCCAACAACCATACCTCCTGTTTTTAAATTTAATGCAACGTTGTAAATCGTCATACAAAGTAAAAGCGTATTCGGTGTCAATGTTCATACCTGAGACGTTCGAGATTCCGAATGTGAGTCCCATCTGATGCACAGTTTGCACCGAACCTCTCACTCCGATAGCTGTCTCAAACTGCGGGGTCGGTAAATTCGGCAATGGTGGTATCCTCGAGCAAAGACTGACCAGTTTGCCAAAATACACAAAAATTAGAGACGAGAAGTGTTGCTGGCCAAAACATTTCCGAGTCATACAAGTCAAGCTAACCCACATACATTTTTCCAATACCTAATCCGTAAGATCTTTTGGCCCTTTGGTCAGATTATATCAACCGCTTTCCGTCCTGTAATGCGCTCATCCAACACGAATACACATCCTCCCTTTTCGGTTGTTTCACCACTTTATACGTACTCAAGATCCATGTACCTAAGAAAAAAAACATGTTCCCAAACACATTATACATTAATATATGTCGCATATACCTTAAACTATTTTAGATCATGTAGTTACCTGAAAGTTCCAAATTCCAATTATTCTAGTTTTCACTTATGTTTCACCATCTGATTACCACATGTCCAATCCAATATCTCTATCATGTGTTCAAATTTCAAATTAAGATCTTGATCAGGGTTAACTACCAAAGTCTAAATGCTATTAGAAAATGAAAAAAGAGTAACATTTATGCATATTAAAGCCTCAAAATCATGAGTTAAGAGAAGATTGTTCGATTGCACATCACGACGGATAATACAACCCACTCAACAATCTTCCTGAAGGTATCTTAACCCTCATGCAGCTCTTATCATAATCTTTTTTAATTTAACTTGCCTTGTTATAAATGTTGTTTGAGAGCCCGTCCAACCCATCATGAAAGCCCTTGCCAGATGTTGCACATGCAGAGCTGCAACATTTTAACAAAATGCATATCAAAAATCAAAAGAACGTCTTACTTAAAATGAGTCAGAATGTTGTAAAATTTATTGAACCTTGATGATCTGGTCAAGCTCAATGTTCAAAACTTGAATTTACAAACACCATCACTAAATAGTTAAACAATATATTTAAATCTCAATACTCACCAAATGACCATAATATATCAAATTAGAAAATTAGAATTTACCTAAATATGAATATGCGATTGGGATTCCATTTACCCGAACTCACATAGAAGTCAAGAAGTAATTCCCTGAAAACAAAAACAAACACAACTTTGGTCTAACAACACAAACATTTTAATAAAAAATAACACAACCATTCAAATAAACAAAACATGCTTACTAATAAAACTTCTTACATGTCCGATAAGATCAGGGACATGTAAAATTATACCTCCATCTGCAGCACCATAATAAAGCACCCTAGATCCAGGTTTCTAATACACTTGTGCCTTTGATATCGTTACTCTTTACCCCACCCAAACTATTAAGGTTAAGTATACAGTTTGTAATTAAACTGAATATTGTTTCCTTCCACTTAATTTTAAAACAAAATAAATTACTTGGTAGACATCCTATATATCAACCAGATAAATTTATTAGAAATCAACTTCCTATAAACTCTTAATAAGGATAACCATATAAAAGTCACCCGTGTTGGCCAAAAATTAGCAGAAGTGATGATAACATGAATACTATCATCTTTTGTCAAGGTTTGAAATACATATCTTTTTGCTATGGCAAGCTATGGATACTGATAAATGGATAGGAATTTCACAATACCTTTAAAATGAACACACCACCCATACACATGTTTAATAAGAATCTTAGAGATCTGCAGGACCTACCATGATAAATCACACTTGTAAAAGTTGCAATCAGTTTAACCTCCCTGAAAAATAACCCACCAATTATTCAAAAAAATAAAAAAGTGCTATATTATGTAAGAATTGAAATTTCCCAATATACATACTCTGAGAAATGGAGTCCTGATCCAGTAAGATAAAGGTGGAACCTGCGTAGGAACAACAAATTTAGCATTAACAGATCGTCCGTATATCATGAGGAATAAGAAGATGCACATGACAAGCACAAAATTAGAACCCTAGGAACCACCAACTACCCATTAACGTACCAGGAACATAGACTACTGAGCTCCCTCTTGTTTCTCTCTCTACTCCATCACTGCCGCTGTAGAAGGTGGGTGTTTAGGAATACGGCCGATGAAGAAGAATGCGGTACAGAAGCTGTGTTTGGAAATTAGGGTTTTGATATTAGATATCTGAATTCCATTCAAAATTTGTATGAGATTTCAAGAATAGGTATTTGGGCGGGATTTTATTGGTTAACATATTATGCACCATGTGCTTGTACCTCTTAATTTTACAAGTTTTTTTTAGTGAAATTACCTTTTTGTCCCTCCTGTATATATATTATAAGATAGTATAAATATATATATATATTCCCTAGATTTATTTGAAATGATCTTTATATTTAATAGGAGTTAACTGAGAAAACAAAAAGTGTAACGTGTTGGTAAAAATATGTGGTTGATTAAAGAAAAAGAATATAGTGGATTGATAGGATCAAAACATAAAAAAGATGTAATAGAAGATAAAAAAACAAATTATAAAATTAATAAATAATAATCCCAACTTAATGCAGTTGGCTAATAATAATCTCAACTTTGAAAATAGCTGTCACTAGTCCCAACTTTCACACTATTTGTTTTCATTGAACCTTCGTTAAAAAAAAACTTAACGGCGTTAAGTTTTTTTCAAATTTCAAACTGATATTTTAGGCCTTTGATCGGAATGAGGATACAAGTCGATTGATGTAAAACTTTACTTGAAACGACGCTTCAAACAGCTTGATTTTTGTTAATTAATAGTTTAAACACCAGAATTGAAGCATCCTTTAGTTGTTTGGACCACTGTTTGGAGGTAAGTTTTACATCAATCGACTCGTATCCTTGTTCCGATCAAAAGCCCTAAAATATCAGTTTGAAATTTGAAAAAAACTTAACGCCGTTAAGTTTTTCTTAACGAAGGTTCAATGAAAACAAATAGTGTGAAAGTTGGGACCAGCGAGAGCTATTTTCAAAATTGGGATTATTATTGACCAACTGCATTAAGTTGGGATTATTAAAATCCAATTTTCCAAATAAATAACGTAATTTAGAAATAGAGAAAATTGCTTTTTAGTTGTTTGTGTATATTTTCCAATTTCCATAACCCTTTACACTTAAAATGTTACTTTTGGACAAATACACTCTAGATGTTTAAATTTGTTTGTGGTTTTGACCCCTTTGCAAGATACCAAAAAGTCTAGATGTTTAGTTGTTGGTGTATATTTTTAATTTGTTTGTTGTACAAGAAAAGTAATTTTGAGATGAGGTAGTTCATCGATGAGTTTTTATTTTTTCAACTACTTCAACTTTACACAATTAATGAAAAAGGATTTGGATTTGTTCCCTGAAAAGATCCACTGATATGTGAAAGGTGTACTTGAATCATACCTGAATTAGTGAGGGATATTAATCATTATGTAGAACTTAAAACAATGAAGGATGTTTAAATCAGGAGGCTCAAATATTCACATCCGTCTTTGTAATCTATGTTATCACAAATTGATTTTTTTTATAAAACGTATTGATTTTGTTTAAATTGAATGGTTATGACTTATGAATTTATGTTAAATTACAAGTCAATTGCATAGTTCACACTTCACAGAACCTCAATCTCAAGGGTATCTCAAATTGCATTCATTGTCTTAAAAAGTCAAGATGGTTAGTTTTTAACAAAATGCGGATGCTGAAATTAGGTTTAGATTCAACTTGAGGTTTAAAGTCAAAATGGTATAATATGGGTCAACTGGAATAAATTAGGGTACGATGAGGCCAAATTGATAATTTGGGACCATTTGTAATTGGTTTAGTTACAAATGGAGGTTAAATCAATAGTCGACTACAAAAGGATATTTTGGTTATAATCACAACAAATTTAATGCAATGTAAAAAATTTATTTTTGGTTTCCGGGGCCAAAATCACAAACAAATTCAAATGTCAGAGGTACATTCGTCCAAAAAGTTCTATTATGGGCTTAAAATGGCCATGACAAATAAATAATGTGAATTAACACCTCATATACACATTTATTGCTCCCTTGGTTAAAAATAATGTAAGTTTGGATGTAGGGTTGGCTCATATTAATCTATTTAGGGATGGCAATGGGTTGGGTTGGGTTGGGTTGGGTTGGGTTGGGTTGGATTTTGGTATTCCCAAACCCATACCCGGTTATAAAAGTTTATACCAAACCCGTCCCAAACCCGACGGATTTTAATCGGGTAATTACCTGTCGGGTTTCGGGTTTTCCCATCGGGTTTTGGGTTTCCTATCGGGTTTTGATAAAATACCCGTTGGGTATACCCGGCTCAAAACCCGCCGGGTTTTGACAAAATATAACTAATTGATTACAAGATGGTTACCATAAAGATAAAATATCTCAAATAATTAACATTACACAAGTTTCGACAAATAATATATTTGGAATATAATGTGTGTGTGTGTGTGTGTGTGTGTGTGTGTGTATAATAAGCTATACTAGGTACATCGGGTATATAATCAGGTAAATGGGTTTTTGTTTTCGGGTAATCGGGTCGGGTAATCGGGTATATTAGAAATCCCAAACCCGTCCCAAACCCGCGAAAAATTTTAAAACTAATCCCAAATCCGTCCCAAACCCTAATGGGTCGGGCATTACCCGTCCCATTTATGTCGGGTTTCGGGTTTTTCCATCGGGTTCGGGTTTCATTGCCATCCCTAAATCTATTATGTTTGAATCCACATACACAGAATAAAATATATCATTTCATAAAATTAAAATATGTAAAAGTTAATATATAATTTGGTTTGAAAATACATAATTACCATTTATTGCAATTTGACTTTCATTTATATACGATTGAAAAAAAAATTACATAATTAGATTTTAAAGTTTTGTTTTAATTAAGGGATAATTTACAAATAAATGTGTTTTACTATTATCATTAGTATTTTTTTTCTTTTAAAAAACAAGCTATTACTAAAACTGAGGTGGATTTAGAGAGAGAGAGAGAGAGAGGCGGAAAAGAAATATGGAGGAGACACGTAGCATGAGCGATTCTTATTTATTAGATAGTAAGTATAGAGTATAGTTTTGAGTTAGGGGCGGAAATGTACTTTTACGAACCTTCACATGATAGATTACGAGACTTACCGAATGAGTTGAACATAATAGGTTAAGACCTTGAGTGCCATACCTTGCTAAGGGATTGAGTCAGCTAGTGTATGATTAGTTTTGGCTCGGCTTATATAACTTATGGGAGCTCAAAATTGGTTTGTTTCATTTTATTTCTAAAGTTTGAGCTCGTCTTGTAAGTAGTTTATCTAGATCGAGCTCGAATAAGGCTTGACTCACTTATTATTTCTTAATTAATTTATATACATTTATAGTTATTCTATATATATTCTTTCTAGTTTTAATTTATATAAATAACATATATAACTTTAATGAATTGTTTATTTTTTACAATAATTTTTATATTACAATAACTATTAGATAACATAACTTTATCAATCAATTTCTTATAATTTGACCATCACCAAAACATTTAAAAAAAATCAATTAAAAACCCTCTGGTTTAAAAATTCTTAAACTAAAAAACCTAAAATAAATGATAAAAAATTAGCACACCACCCATATTCTCTGTTTTCACATTCTGTTTGTCAATTCTTTTGACTTCAAGCCTTTCACTCACCACTCAAAATTTTAAGATCCTTAGCACAATGGAAAATTGTGATTGGACCACTGCCCTGGTTTTCTTCACCGTATATTTTTTGAAAGAAGAAAAAAAAAACATGAGGTGTGGGTTAATATGGACCTGTAACAAGTATTTGCAACATATTTTTGTAGTTGATTTGTTGGTGTAGATGCTTGAGCAGAAACCCAACTTTTGTCAATATTTTTTCTAGAAGATGGTGACACTAGATAGTAGATACCTCAAGAACCAAAGAAAAACTAATTGATATTTAAGCATGATAATGTTACTTGGGGGGTTAGAGGTTACCATCATCAACAAATAATAAGTCTTACTCTAGTAAATGATGTTTGTTTTTTAATGACATTTATGATTGGACATTCTGGTTGGCAAGTCACATTAACATGGACGGAACTAGTGAGGGAAAGAACTTAGCATTATTAACATGGACACAAAAAGTAGGGTGTTCAAGAGGTTATGTTCTAATTTCGGTCAATGCTTTGTGAGTGTTTCATTTTAAAAATTGTCCATAACCAGGGGCGTCTCCGAGAATTTATATACCTCGGTCGAACCAAAATAAAAAGGTCCGTAGGTCTTGACGATTAACTAAATATAAAAGCTAGTTTTTATAAAGGACGGTTAATGTTATAATAATAAACATAGTAAAAATATAGTAGTGATATAATACACCGGTTTTGAAACCCTAAAATTTAATAGTTATACAGTTTATTAATACATAATTTATGGGAATTAATATAGTTAGTTCAATAAAAACTTTTAAGTTTTTTAAATTGTTTAAAAGATTATAGAAATGATATGTTGTTGAAATAGAAGTTATTAAGTTAAGTGTGAAGTATAATTAAAACAAAACTAAATGTGGTTAGCATGTAACTAATAAATGTAATTGTAAAATAAAGAGTAGAGGATATTTTTGTCATTCCTTAAAACTTGATTTTACCTTGATTTCTTTTTTGGATTAGTAGGTTTAGGAAAGAAAAAAAAAAACTTATGGATACTAGGTGTACAGATGCGTTAATGATGAAAAATAGGTACTTCGCTATCTCAAATGGTGAAACATGAAACTTTATCACGTTTTGATGTTTTCAAATTAGTAATGTTAGTAAAAAAACTATATATGAATCAACATCATTTGTTAATTTATAAAGACGCAATAATTAACGTCAACCGGTTTCAAATGTCATCCATTTTATGAGTTGGGCTACTGTTGGGTTAAATGGATATGGGTTATGAACTTGGGTTATAAAAGAAAGAAGGAAAGACCATGGGCCTAAGCCCATGATCCATAATTATATAAGTCATAATTACTCATTTAATTTCATTTCACACATATTACATACACCACCAAAACACACACTTAAGCTCTCTCTCTAATTTCTCTCCATTCTCTAGCCGAACCAAGATAGAAAACCGATCCCAATCCAAGGTAATAATAGTATGATGTTGTATGAACTTAAACCCGTTAGATATGGTCATGAAACGACGAGCCGACACCGTTAAACCGTTTAAGTCACGAGATCTAGATGGAATCGGGTATAAACCGAACCTAAGATGAGCTTAGGGATCACCCTAGCTCAGATCTGGATCGAACGGGGCGAAAAACGAGTCAAAACTCGTTTTCCCGGCGAAATCGCGTTTTTTTTCGGCGACGGCGCCGGAAATGGTATGAGGAAAAAGGGGAATGTCAGAGAATGTTTTGACATTCTTTGACCTAACCCTAGTTCGTTAACGGGGAGTTAACGAACCAGAGGCAATTCGCTAGTTGATTCGTAAAAGGAAGCATAACGAACTAGCTTTAGTTCGTATCCAATTCGTTAAGGGAAGAAGATAACAAATTACCCTTGATTCATTAAAGTCATTCGTCAAAAGAGATAACGAATTAGAAGATCCAATTCGCCCATTGGACCCAGCTAGGGGCTGCCGCCCCTAGACCCCGCTGCCAGAGGCGCTGCCCTCGGACCCCCGTTCGTTGAGGGTTATAATTTGACTAAAAACACGATATGGGCAGTGATAATTAATTGATATGTGTAATTGTTATACCGTTAGTCGTGCACAGCTAAAGAAGAGAATAACTATTAACGGGGAACGTAACCGCATTCAGGTGAGTTTCTAGCCCCATTCCTTGTTATGTTTTCGGGGCTGTGTGCATACTCGATGTGATTAGTTAATACACTTATCCTAAGTGATAAGTGTATGCCACATATGTATTATGTGAAATGTATGAATGATTTTTTGTCGGTACGTGAACGATCTTCGGATATTGCATGTACTGCCAGGTAATGGTTTGATGATATATATGTTGTAGATGAAGAATGAATGATGTATGTACGTATGAAACTTACAATTATATAGATAGAAAAGTATGGTATGGAGAGATGGAAGAAAGGGTGACTGGGCCCTAATAATATCCGAGGATGGAGGGTACCGGACCCTAATAATATCCGAGGATGGAGGGTACCGGACCCTAATAATATCCGAGGATGAAGGGAGACCGGACCCTAATAATATCCGAGGATGGAGGGTACCGGACTTTAATAATATCCGAGGTGTGTAGGGTAAAATGCCCTTTATAATGTATGGTTAGGTATGAATGTGTATGGATAAATGAAGTACAGGTTATGTATATAATGCGTACCTTCAGGCACGTATATGTGTATGTAAAGTAAGTTATGCCATTAAAAGTGTCAATATTTCAATTTCTTTTGTCCCATTAAAAATTTTCACTTTCAAAATTTATTAGCAAATTTTCAAGTTTACCCTTAAACACACACAAATAGACTAAGACCACCCGCTATGGGGCACTAAAGGGGATGGTGGTCGTCCTTAATGGTAGGGTGTCGTCATGCCCAGCGTCCCAACGGCCGGCGCAGTGAAGAGGAAAAAGAAAAAAAATTAGAGAAATTTATTTGAAACATTAAAGACCTTAAACTGAATGTTGGCTAAAGAGAAGTTAAAATGAGGGTTATGTGTAGAAGGTTGAATTTGTAGAGGAGTTGCTTAAGAACATAGAACAGAGATGGAGAGAAGAACACACAAGGTTTTAGGTCTTGTTTATAGGAATTTATAAGGGATAAAAAGGACCAAATATATTCCATTGTATTTAATATTTCAATATGGTTTTTGGGTTAAGCTTGAGATTGAGTCTTAGGCCCTGAGCGTTAAAGATGAGTTGACAAGATTAACGAGTGGCATACCACTCTTTTTATGGGTTAAGATGTGTTAAATGCAAGGTGGGTTAAAATGATAATGGGCTTTAAGAGTCCTTTACACACATAATATTTTGTCAAGACGAGTACAATGATGCGTCAGAGCCGATCACAACACTAAACGAAGATGAGAAATTTTCTAATTTATTAAGAACATGAAGAAAGGAAACAAATTTCAGTCTTCGATCGGATTTGGTTGAACATATTTGGAGAAACAAACAACAAAACGGCGGCGACGACGACGAAGACAGCTAAAAATAGTTGTTTTATTTAGGTATATGTTTTTAAGTTTAATTTAGTTTGTATTTTATTATTATTGTATTTAATAAATTTGTTGGTTTTATAAAAAATTAAAGGGGCTTCGAAGCCCCCTCACCATAGATGAGCATCTTTAGGTGGGGCTTTGATGCCCCTAGTGCCCACGTGGCGCTGACGTGGCACCGTGGAGGGGCTTCAAAGCCCCTCATCATAGATGATGGTCTAATAAATAATATTAAGGGACCCAATTTCAAATGGCATTATTGTAATTTGGTAAGCAAAAGGTAATAATTCAATCTACCTTAAACTTTGTGTTTTTTAAACCAATGCACTTTTAATGGGACAGAGATATTATATCTTATTTATGTCTTAATTTATTCTATAAAAGTTATTAAAATTAAAAAGATATTTGTTTTTTTAAACATTATTATTTTAAATAAAAAACTATATTAAAAAATTACGTTCATTAAACATATTTAATTAAAAAGATAATTCAAGTTACAAGCATGACAATGAATTTAAAAATTGCAAGTACATAAGATGGAAACTACATAATAATTTATCAAGGGGAAATTTTTGCCATATAAGCTCAATCAGATCGTTTTTTTGAGCATTATGAGATTCTCTATTGTGAAGTTGTGCTCTGTTGGTGTCACACCCCTATCTAAGGCCTAGAAGTGTGATCCAGGTTAGGCCATACATCACATCCCTTCCTTTGCTCATCAACAACGCATTCCACCATTCTTGCGCCTCTCCTTTAAACATCAGGGCGGAATATTGAATTTTCTCCTCATCGAAGCATTTGCTTTTAATCACAGTTGTTTCCATTTCCTCAAGCCACCTCACGGTTGTGATGGCTCCTTTGTCACCATGGAACTCTTTCGGTCCGTAGTATTTAAAATCCTTAAACCAACACCCACAAATTTTGAGTTTCTTGAACTCTTGACGAACGCCTCCATCAGCGTTTGACTCATGAATACTACCCTCATCATGAGAGGGTTTTGGACGGGATTTTTGGGATTTTGAAGGATGAACAGATTGAGAATGTTTGGTTTGTCTAGATTGAGAATGTTGAGATTGAGATCTAAAATCAGACTCTTCCCTAACTGCTTTCTTAATCATATTTTGGATTTGGTTTAAGTATTTATCGGGAATGAGTTCTTCTTTTTCTTTCTCGGGGCCTTTCCCCTTTCTTTTCTCATCATCTTTTTGAGCATTCTCATTGTTGTTACTTTGTTCAGACATATTTCTTTTTTTTTTTTCAATTTATATATGAAATTTTTAACAACGTTTCTCTTATTAAACACACATTTTATTGCACATACATATATATATCACAAAGATATATATATTTATTTCATAATACACAAACGTATATATATCTTTCCAATGATATATATAGATTATGCTATCCTATCCAACGATATATAAAATACGTCAGCAACAAATGCTGGTGAACACGCTGAAGCTAAAATATTTTCTTTTACTTTGTTACCCCTCGAGACTACGCCTGTCTCGGCCCAACGTGGCTTAGGAATAACAAAGTTAAACAGCACATTATAAACTCGAGCCTCTATTCTAGGTCACCTCAGCAAACACCGCAGCGTTCGACTTAGTTAAGTACCTGTAAATATACACAACGGTCGTACTCCCTACAGGAGAGCATCGTACGACCAAGGGTGGTGCGATGTGCCCATTCATCGCGTAGTACCACCTATGTAAGGATCCAGACATACGTATACCACAGCCTGAGGGCTAGGTTTATACCCTTATTTATAACGGTTTTAGGAACGCATAGTTCCTTGTAAACAATTTCATATAACATGTTTGACTTATTTTGAAAACAAGTTTATAAAAGTTTGGGGGTGTATTCACCTTATCGCTTTGGGATCGGCTTCACTCACCGTCCGAGGGTCTTTCCCTTTTTATCTCGCACCTATAGTACTAGTATAAATATTTGTTAGTCGGATACACGATCCGGCTTAAGACCTTTAGTCTTATTTTATATCTGAACCTTGATGAACCTTTAGTTCATTTTCTTTTACTTGAAAACCTTTAGTTTAAAAGTAATTATAAACCTTTAGTTTATATAGAAACCCGATGTTTCTTCTTCTCCAAGAAACGTAATCATTTTCTTTTATTATTTAAGAATACTCATTATTCATTAAATAATATTTCCATAACAAAGAGCATACATATATACTTACACACATATATACGTATCAAAATTCAATATCTTATCTTTCATTTATTTCTTTGTTATGTTTTCTTTTCTTTTATCGAGGTATCGAGTATAACCTCGACTTAAGGCTTAAGCCTTGAATATAATATATATTATATTGATTTGTCGTTACGCCTAACCTTATTGGCGTATTGGAAACCCTGGGAACTCGAGCAGCACTCCAACGCCGCTTCACTTCTCGATCAAATCTTTTCTCGACATGCAAATCGATGAACGCCAATCTTCAATACACGTTGGCACGTACTTTGAGAACAAACACCATCTTGGTTGTATGTGGGTGAAGGGTGGCACGTACTTCGAGGAAAAGTCGACACGAAAATCGAGGATCGGGACACGTTTATCGAGGGAAATATGGCACGTTTATCGAGGCGGATCGTTATTATGATTGTGGGATTGTAGAGAGATGTAAGAGAGAGAAAAGGAAACTAATTTTGGTGTGCATCAAATGAGATCCCGGACCTTGCTATTTATAGACATTTTCTGGTGTCCCATCGCGGTACGCGACCGCCTTCAAGGCACCCGTCGCTTACCGCGACGTAGCCTTGGTGAGCTGCCCAGTAGGCTTGCCACGTGGCGACACGTGGCATAATGTGTCAGGTACCCCATCGCGGTACGCGATGGGGCTCTCTTCTGATCCATCGCGTAGCGCGATGGGTCAGGAAAATCAAAATTTTCTTTTTTTTAACCCTCAACTTTGGAATTTGACAGAATTAGTCCCTTGACTTAGAAAGGTTTACATTTTGAACTCGAAATTTTCGCGATGTTACAGTTGGTCATATAACTTGATAAGTCTGCAATTCATTCGGTAGAGTAGTGGAAAGGTTGTTCATCGTCTTCAGTAGAGCTTCTTCGTTGCCGATTTGTAGGCCTGTAATTTAGAAATTTAGATGAATCATCATAGTGAAGGTATGTGTCTTGTTCATCCTCAACAATCATATTATGTATGATAATGCATGCCATCATAATTTTTCCCATCATATCCTTGTTCCACACAAGGCATGGATATCGAGAAATGGAGATAGAAAACTAGGAGTAGATGTGAATACATTCTTGTTCTATCCAATATATATAATGCATTGAAGTAGATAATGTTAGATTTCTATATTACAATTTTTATCCAAAAAAATCTAACAAATCAACAGAGTGTGGACACTTCGCGAATTAGATAATATCATAATTCTGTAAAAAAACCTTGAATTATTGCAAGTATTAACACACAAAATTTACATATTAATATTAAAAAATTACACGTTTTTAAAAATGCTTCGTTTTAAATAAATTTTATATCGAAATGCTCATAAAAATAAACTAAACAAAACTGTGTTTCTAATTTTTTTTAAAAAAGTTAAATAATATAAATTATTAAAAAATCAAATTGTATAGAAAAGATATTGTGTAAAAGAAAAGAGGAAAAAAAGGAATATTTGAATGAATGAAGGTCACGACCTGGGCTGTGCAGACGGCAGGGTCGCTAAATTAGTTTGATTTAATTTATTTTTTTAAATTTAGTCTAATAGCGTGTTTTGGTGGGCAAAGTCATTGGAGATGTAAACTCCTCTTCCTTCCCTTGGATAAAGAACTAGATGAAATTAAAGTCATTGAATGGAAAAATTGGAGTTGTTTTTGAAGAAGCACTAAACCACCCCTCAAGGTCTAACACGTTAGTCCGAGGGCTATGGTCACGTATTCACACAGGGGGTTATAAAACCTTCTTGGCGCAGACAAGTATAACCTGCAAAACAGAACACCGTGAGCTCGTTACGAGGAATGGGGGTGGGGGGATTCTCTCGTAACCACCCTCCGGCGTGAGAATCAGTACTTGATAGTCTGAAATAGTCTAATTTGACAGTGATAGAAGGAGAAAGTATATCCTTTACCATTTGGAGGTTCATTGGTATTTATAGCCGGAAGAGAGAGAGTGTGACCAACCACCTTGTCAGGTTCTCCACCAATAATATTCTCCATTCGTGTGATTGTGGTGGTTGGTGGAAGTTGGTGGGCATCATGGCCTTTTGACAAGAATGTGATTGTACTGTTTGTACCATCCTTTATGTGTTGTCCAATCCCCATTGGTTTGGTGTTTATCCCTAAGTGGGTTACCATATTTTTGTCCCATGCTTGTGGGACCTTTTCATTACTATTCCCGAGGTGTCAGGGAAAGTTACTTTGGACTTCTATTCTTGGCGTCATGCACTATGCCCCGCGTTAGTAGCATGCTGGAACGTATTGTTACGCCTGGCGTATGTAACTAGTTCTATACTTAGCCAAATGGTGGGTTTCATACCCTACCTCTACAAGTCCCCCTAGTCCATAGTCGCCTTTGTTTCAAGAAGTGGGGGCTGTGGACTTATCATGGGCTTTTGGTTGTGCGTTCACCGATTTTCGTCGTTGGTTTGGTTTTCTTTTGTGGATGATTCCACATGTTCGTCGGGGTGACTTTATTGATTGTAACCGCGGTTTTCCGGCTAATTTATGTTAAGTTACCCTGTGGCGTGACCTATATTGGCTTGTGAGTTATCGTAAATCATCCCGTGACGATGCCTGTTTAGGCGGGTGATTTAATTTAAATCGTGTTTTGACGTCGCTAGGTTTGGCGGATGATTTAGTTTAAATCGTCTCTTGACGTTGCCTGGTTTGGCGGGTGATTTAGTTTAAATCATCCCTTTGCGGAGCCATATTTGGCGGGTGATTTGGTTAAATCATCCCTTGGCGGAGCCTTGTTTGGTGGGTGATTTAGTTTAAATCACCCTTCGCGGAGCCTTGTTTGGCGGATGATTTAGGTTAAATCATTCCTTGGCGGAGCCTTGTTTGGCGGGTGATTTAGTTTGAATTATCCCTTGGCGGAGCCTTGTTTGGCGGGTGATTTAGTTTGAATCATCCCTTAGCAGAGCCTTGTTTGGCGGGTGATTTAGGTTAAATCATCCCTTGGCGAAGCCTTGTTTGGCGGGTGATTTAGGTTAAATCATCCCTTGGCGTAGCCTTGTTTGGCGGGTGATTTAGGTTAAATCATCCCTTGGCGGAGCCTTGTTTGGCGGGTGATTTAGTTTGAATCATCCCTTGGCGGAGCCATGTTTGGCGGGTGATTTAGTTTAAATCATCCCTTAGCGGAGCCTTGTTTGGCGGGTGATTTAGGTTAAATCATCCATTGGCGAAGCCTTGTTTGGCGGGTGATTTAGGTTAAATCATCCCTTGGCGTAGCCTTGTTTGGCGGGTGATTTAGGTTAAATCATCCCTTGGCGGAGCCATGTTTGGCGGGTGATTTAGTCCCTTAGCGGAGCCTTGTTTGGTGGGTGATTTAGGTTAAATCATTCCTTGGCGAAGCCTTGTTTGGCGGGTGATTTAGTTTGAATCATCCCTTGGCGGAGCCTTTCTTGCCCAACACTTATCTTGTTTGTTTCCTTCTATATGGATAACGTATAATTTTGGAGTTGATGGATGAATTAAATGCAAGTCAGTGAAGTGACTGCTGGACGTGACAGTTTGACGACGGTTGCTCTGCCCTGCAGGCTTTCTGCCTGTGTCAGGCGAGTGGCCGAGGATCCCGGTGACGCGCCCAGCTGTAACACATATCCTCTGTCACCCTATTATCGTGGAGTTTCCTGATTGGGTCACGTGTCAAATATCCTTTTTGCACCCCCCTCCCCTCATTAATTGCGATTAGTATAAATAGGGGGAGGTTACACCGTTTAACCATAATTTTTACCGTTTTCTTTCCTCTAAGCCTTCTTTATTTTATGGCTGAATCTTCTCAATCCTCTAAAAATAAGAAGAATAATAGCATGGAGTTCTTCGGCTGTCGTATGTCTGCCGATGACTTCAACAATGTGGTCAGGGTGTACAACATCGGCCCTGAGTATGAGCCTGAGTTGCCGGCCTCCAGCAAGACAGCTCGTGAGGCTCCCACCGGCAAGATTGCCGTGTACCGGGAGTACTTCTTTCTGGGTAATTTCCGATTGCCCCTTACCTGGTTCCTGGTGGACATTTTGGATGTGTTTGGGATGCATCTCAGCCAGATTCATCCGTTCGCAATGGCTCGTCTTCGCCATTTCGAATATACCTGTCATTGTCTCGGTATTATACCGACGGCTGACCGGTTATGTACTTTCTACCGGTGGCGTTTCGCCCATGGGTGGTACAACTTGCATACCCGTCCAGGTGCCAAGGCTATTGCCTTAGATGCACCATCGAGTTTGCACGAGTGGAAGAGTGTGTTCTTCTACATCTCTGCGCGCGTGGTTTCCCATCCCATGTTTGTTATGGATGTGAAGGAGCTTCCTGAGCCGAAAGTGGCTCCTTATACCGGTTCCGACTGGTATAACACTTTGAAGGCCAGCCTCTCTCCACTCCGTCACTATTCGGAGCGCGCGCTGGTGTTATTCGGCATGAGCCGAATTTTGGATGATGCGGCATTTGTGCCTATCATTCTTAACGGCGGTCAAGGTTAGCATCATTTTTAATTTTTTCTCCCAAGTGTGGATTGTTTCTACGATGTTTTAACTTGGTTTTCTTTCAGAGGTTGACGACCGTATACTCCTCCTGCAGCCTGCGCCCGAGGGCGTCAAAATGTTGGGGCGGAGGGAGTTAGGTCCCCGCGAGGAGCCAATCCTTGCTCGGACCGCTCGGAACTTTGTGTTTCCTCTTCCTATGGGGCGATCACCTGCATCACGACCGCTGCCATCTCCTAGCTCTGTTACTCTTCAGAGTGGTAGTTTCAACTGTTTTCATTGTTTTGCTTTTTATTTGATCATTTTGCTAACATCTCGTTTTCTTTTTCAGGTAGAAGATCTAATGTTGTGCGCTTTCCTAAGTGCAGTAGTAGAAGCGCACAACGCGGTTTGGGGGAGACGGTTGCGTCTCCGATAGACGCCGCCGCAAGAGACGCAGTGGATGATGATGACGATATCGTCATGATCTCCAATGTTCCTTTTGAGGAACCGGCGCCTTCTTCGGCATCATTGCTTGAAGCACTCGGTTTGAGTGCCAGCGTGGCGTCTTCCCCAACCACCTCCGCACAGGCTTCTGTTGGCTTCTCCTCGCCAACAGCTTCAAAGCCTGTGGTTGCTGCGTCTGCGCAGTCTACATCGGGTGCCACTCCAATTTTGGTGGCTACTGATGTATTTTCTGTAGCTGCAGCTTCTGGAACCATTGTGGATACGAGTTTCGTATCTACCGGTCCATCATCATCTTCTTCCTCCTCTTCACTGGGTGGGGCGTTAACTGTTCCACACCATTTGGGACCCACCCCAGTGATTAATGAAGATGATGAAGAGACGCCCCGCGTCTTCAAAAAACCTCGTCTCGGTGGGTTCGTCAAGCATAGTCTTGTGAAGTCACCAGGTATGATTTTTACATATCCCTATTTGTTTTTATTTTATTTCAGTCGTTTCTAAAAATCGTGTTTGCTTATCGCAGGCTTGTTGGCGATTTCTTCATCAACTGTTACTTCCGCCACCTCTGGCGTTACTTCACCTCTGGCAGCCCTTTTTACCAGTTTGCCGTTGATGACAAGTGTTGGCAGCTTGTCGGAGGCTGGGCATGCTGTACATATGCTGACTTTGCCGATGATGACGGGTGTGGTTGACCCATCTGAGGCCGAAACCATTGTGACGACTGTCCGCGCGTCAACTGGGTCAATCCCGGTTGTCTCACCACCAACCTCGTCTACTCAACCGATGAAGGCGATTGTGGACGAATCGCCCAAGGTTAGTCTTGAATCAGCAAGCCTTTCTGTTGCTGATTTTTTGAAATCAAGACAGTCTTCACCAGACAAGGGTTTTATTCTTGATGGTGATGAGGTTGTGCCGTTGCCACCTTTTAAACTTTGTGCGACGGTAGAGGGTAAATTTTTTGAACTCTCAGGTAGCAAAAGCGATGGCTTTAGCAGATGTTTGAGTGGGGGCGTCCTTGACGTGGATATGGATCCCCGCGATTCCATGGAGGCGAACCAAATTTTCCGCCCTCGCTGGACCATTAACTGCGGCACAAACTTTGAGGATCCTGCTACTTGCTCTGAATATTTGGAGTATGCCGTTCCTCCTGGTGAGCGCATCGCTCGTAAGATCCAGCCTCGGAGTACTTTGTACTCTGACGCCGCTTTTCACCAAGTCCAGGCTTTTTCTTGTTTCGCGGAGTTGCTTCGCGAGAACCGTGCCCTCCATGAGGACAAGATTGAAGCTGGTACTCGTATGAGAGAGATGGAACAAATGGTGAAGGAAGCCGAGGCCGGCGTCTGGAAAGCCGGCAAAGAGTCATCTGATCATCGCCAGGCGTTAAGCGCTGTGGAGGCGAAACTGGCGAAGGCTGAGGCTGACCTTGAAGAGTCTGCTCGCGAGCGCGCTGCCCGTTATAAGGAGTTTGAGACTGCGTGCAAGAAGTCCAACGCTGATCTTGCAGAAGCACACAGTCGCGCTCTTGCTGCGAAGGAGGCTTCCGCCCGACTCGAGAGTGAAAACACTTCATTCCGTAAGCGTATTGAAGGCGGATGCTGGCAAGCTGGCTGACACATTGGCTTCCAATAAGGAAGCCATTAAAGTTTTGACTTCTGAGCTTGCTGCCGCTACTGCTGACCGCGACTGGTTGTTGAAGCATGCTATCTGCAAGGTATTACCTTTGTCCCCTTTTCTTCGATTTTCCTTTTTGTTTATCCTACTAACTATTGTTTTTTATGTAGGTTGCCCAACGCATCATTAGCGATGATGACTTGACTCGCAGTGTTGGAGTCCTCGTCAATGCTTCCCAACAGCTTGACCATAAGGCTGGTTTCCAAGAAGCCCTTACGCATATGCGTGAGAACCTTCCGCTCGAAGCCTACGCTCTTCACGTCGTAGATGTGGACAAGGAGTATACTGCCACCGAGACAGAATATGACTCCCTTACGTTCCCTATTCTCTCGCAAGTTGCTGAGTTTGCGAAGGAAGAAAATTGCGTGTAGCTGTCGAGGAACTTGCTTGAGCCCTCGCAAGCTGGGTCTTCCGCCGCTCTTGCAGGTAGTCAAGAAGATAGCGTTGCCGTTGACTCTGGGAAGAGTATCAACGATGTAGATTAGGCTATGTCATCATGGCTTGTATTTTGCCTTTTTTTTTCTTTTGTATGCGGGCGTAGGTGCTCGCTTGTAAAACTTTTTTTTTATTAATGAAGTTTGTTTTTGTGAAATGCGGAGTACCGTTTCCATTCAAGTTTGACCCTTGGCCTGTTTTTACAATTGGAATCGATTTACATATAACACTTTCGCAATTGTGCTGCATTCCATGTTCTAGGAATCGTTGAGCCATCGAGATGCATCAGAGTGTAGGCGCCTTTTCCCAATACTTTCTTAATCTGGTATGGGCCTTCCCAAGATGGGGCTAGTTTTCCCTGTGGTTGTGCTCTTGATGCCTCGTTGTTGCGAAGAATGTAATATCCGACATGAGCTCACATATTTTTTACTTTGGCGTTGTAATACCTTTGTAGCTGGCACTTATAATCTTGTTCTCTCATTGCCGCCAACTCTCTTCGTTCTTCGAGAAGCATTAGGTCTAACTTCCTTTCAGCATCGTTATCTTTTGGTAGTTTGATTCTTGGTGAAGGAACGCCAACTTCGGCGGGGATCATTGCTTCGGTACCATAGGTTAGGCTGAACGGCGTTTCTGCATTGCTTGTGTTTTTATGCGTTCTTATTGCCCATAGTACAAGAGGTAATTGATCAACCTATCCTGACTTGTGATTTGCCAATATTTTCTTGATTCCGCCGACGATCGTTCTTTTGGCGCGCTCCACTTCACCATTCCCTTGTGGGTGAGCCACGGAGGTAAACGTCTGCTTGACGTTGAGCTCTTTTAACCATTTTTGGATATGTTGGTCAGCAAACTGTGTTCCGTTGTCGCTGACCAAATTCATGGGTAGTCCAAAGCGACATATTATAAATTCCCAGATGAATTTCTTGATGCTGGTTGCGTTGATTGTTGCTACAGGCTTTGCTTCGATCCACTTTGTGAAGTAATCGATCGCAACTATCAGAAATTTGACGCGACCTGGCGCCTCTGGAAATGGTCCAGTTATATCAATTGCCCATTTCTGAAATGGCCAAGAAGCTGTCACCGGTATCATGTCGTTTTTTGGCCGCAGGGTGTTTGGTGCGTGGCGTTGACAGACGCTGCATGTTCTCAATTCTTTTTCGGCGTCAACGTGCATGCCTGGCCAATAATATCCCGTGTTCATGATTTTCGCCACAACCATTCTCGGACCTGCGTGTACGCCACATATTCCTTCATGAATTTCTCTGAGCAGATAATTTGCGTCTTGTGGGTCTACGCATCTGAGAAGTGGACCCAAGTACGATCGCCTCTACAGGATGTCTCCTTGAATTGTGTAATTCAATGCTTTATGGCGGATCTTCCGCGCATCTGCTTTCTTTTCTGGCAAGATACCTCTCGCGAGGTAATTGATGATTGGTGTCATCCAACTGTTTTCTGTTTCTGAGCAAACTAGAATTTCTTTGTTCATTATTGAAGGTGTTGCCAGGACTTCGACGCTGACATCTTTTGCAAGGTGCTCAAATCCAACGGATGCAAGTTTGCTTAAGGCATCAGCTTGTTTGTTTTCGCTTCTATTGATGTGTTTCACTTTGCATGTGGCAAAAGTTGCCATTAGCGCCTTAGCTTGCGCCAGGTATGACGCCATCTTGTCGTCCTTCGCGTCATATGATCCTTCAATTTGGTTTTGCCACTAACATGGATTCCACGTGCGCTTTCAAGTGGCGGGCCCCTAGCTTTT